>NC_140968.1:106197956-106235456 GCF_056783735.1 Eptatretus burgeri
TATATATATATATATATATATATATATATATATATATATATATGTTGTTGTTGTTCGTCTTTCGGCTGCTCCCGTTCGGGGTCGCCACAGTGAATCATCCGTTATGATCCGCATACTGATTTGGCACAGGTTTTACGCCGGATGCCCTTCCTGACGCAACCCTGGTCGCCTCTTACGACACAGGGATAAGGATTGGGTTTCGCCATGATTCCGGGATGCCCTACACCCTCTTATAGCGTGGTCCAGCGCATAGCTCCCGTCCTCAAGCGATCCTCCAACCCAAGCCTCCGAGTAGCCGGATTACAGGCGCACGCCACTACGCCTGGTATATATATATATATATATATATATATATATATATATATATATATATATATATATATATATATATATATATATATATATATATATATATATATAAATATATATATATATATATATATATATATGTATATATATTGTTGTTGTTGACGAAATTCTCAAACCACCATTCAGGTCCCGTAGGTGAGATATCTCTGTAAGTATATGTGTAGTTAGCCCAAACCCGTTGTTTGGAGGGAATAAATGTCATTCATTCGGGCTGCGACCCTTTTGGATAGCCGTTTTTCTTTTACTATCTTTATTTTGGACCAACCGCCATTACTACCACCACAACCACCACCAACCGCATCTCGACAACCACAGCCACCTTCTCCAGAACCGTCTTCACAACATCCACCTTCTCCACAACCGCTTTCACACACCAACCACCAACCGCAACGCCGCTTCACAACAACAGCAACGCCAACAGCCACGACCTTTACCGTCACAACTCGCCCTCGCAACCATCGCATCACCGCCATTCCCGCGCCGCTTGTGGGCACCGATACTGGACTCGTACAGGGCGCGCACCGAGCAGCGGGTGCAAAAACACCAGCCTTTCCGAGAAATCGGATCAAGAATGATTCACGCCCACTTCTGTTCCGTCCTATCAGCAAGCGTGGGGCGATTTGGCCCCGCCTCCAGGCGCGTCGGAGTATAATCGCTATATGCAGATTTGCGGATCAAGAATGATTCACGCCCACTTTTCCTCCGTCCAATGGGGGAGCGTGGCTCTGCCCCCGAGCCGTTCCTGATCCAAAAATCTGCATATAATTTCTCCTGTCGGACTATAAAGCGCCGATCGCGGGGCGAATTTGAGAGAGTGGAGAAGAGAAAAGAGTTGGAGAGTTGTGGCGGCGGCGAAATCAGTCGAGAGAGTGTCTGTCGGGGTCCGGAGAGGCTGGAGAAGCCAAAAAGCTTTGTGGAGGTCTGCGCTCGTGTCAGAGTCGGGGAGCTGCGGAGAGGGGAGGCCGGGAACGCGGTCGAGGTCGCAGTGGAGTCGCTCGTCGCGAGACCCAAGCCAGCCAGATATCCTCTTTCCCCCGAGCATCAACAACCCCCCCTGTTTCCCCCCGCGCTGAGATAGTGCGAAAAGGGGGGGTCCCGTTCCCACCCCATTCCAGGCAGTGCCAACGAGGCCCGCAGAGTCGGGGCGCCGCCGCCATTTTGCGGCTCATCACCAGACGGGTAGGCTTGACGCGGTCTCGGCCCCAGGCCCGTCTGCCCCCTTATCGTTGAGGGTGGCCCCTTTTTTCTTTTGCTTTGGAGTATATGTGTTGTCGGCGCCGTCTGTGAAGTAAAACTGTGTAAGTGTTGCCGTGTGCTCGCGTAGTCGGTAGTAGATCTGCATTGTGTTTCTTTTGTTGCAATTGCTTTTGGTGCGTAATTGTTGTTTCTTCTTTTGTTACATTTGCTTTTGGTGCATAATTGTATATGTGTGCTTTCCGTTTGCCACGGAATAAATGTGCTTTATGTTGAACTGTTTCTCCCGTTTTGCTTCGTCTTTTCTCTAATTGAATCTCCATCTTACTTGTGATATACACAACCCCATGTCTTACTTTGTGATACAAACACAAACGAAATAAAAGGCATGAACAAGAAAATGAACGAAGTGAAAACAAAAATGGATACAAACACAAACGAAATAAAAGGCATGAACGAAAATATGGAAACAAACGCACTCAAAATGAAGGAAGAAATGAAAGAGCTGCGGGGTGAGACGCAGAACATGGGCCGAAGCCTGCAGGCGGGCATGAAGGCCGTTCCCAGGGAGTTTAAAATGGCGACTCCACGTGTGGGAGCGAACGAGCTGGGAGGGAGTGCAACGGCTGTCGGGCCCTCGGTGGAGGCTGGTAAGGAGAAAATAATTTGGGGGACGTGTTGGGCGAGAAGAGTGACGGTGACCGAGAGGGAAAAACTAATTGGGGTGACGGAGACGTGCACGAGGGAGATAACAAGGGAAGAGACGGAAATAATAGTTGAGACAAGGGAGGTAAAGGGTGAAGAGGTGACTGAGTTGGCAGAGACACGGGAGATGGGAACGATAGAGGGAAGACTACACGATGAAGACGGGGATAGAGATGCACACACACACACACACGGAGGTAGTGGAAGACAATGGGGGTGAGCTGGTGGACTGGGTGGAGACCCAGTGCGAGCAGCGGGATGGCCTCCTCCAGGAACGAGGGGAGGGAGTATGCCCCCTTGAAGCGAGTCACGACCAGGTGGGTTCGGTCGTGTCGAGCGAGTTCGGGGGGAGGAGTGCTGCGAACGGGTGCACGGAGAGCTTGGGGGGTATAGAGGCCCCGGAGACCCTTGTGGGGACACGAATCCCCAGTGTGGTTGTCCCGGTGTGTGTGGTGTCGAGGTGTGTGTTCACGAGTGTGGCGAAATGCGTGCTGCAACGCACGCATAGCGCGGGTGCAAGGGCGTGTGTGAGAGCGACCGGGTGGGTGACAACGACCCCGTGTGCGGAAGCGACCCCGTGTGTGAGTGGTGTGGTGGTAAGTGTGCAGAAGATCGTGCGTCCCAGCACGCCGTGTGTGGATGAGGCACCGCGAGCGAGTGCCCCCGCGTGTGTGAGTAGTATGGTTTGTGTGAGGGAAATGGCACGAGTGAGTGAAAGGCCGCGAGTGAGTGGAGCCACGTGTGCAAGGGTAATGGCATGCGTGAGTGAGCGGCCGAGTGTGAGAGAGACAGCGTGTGCAAGGTCGCTGTGTGTGAGGGAGATGTCGGTGGGCATGTGTGAACATGCAGCCGCGTCTCCCGGGGTGAATGTAATGGAATGGTGTAAGAGCGTCGTAACACGCAGGTGTGCGTGGGTTGAATGGCGACGACGACGGCGACAGAGGGACAAAAGCCGAGTAGCAGCTGCAGCTGTTTCGGGAACCGTGCCGGGTTCACCCAGCAGCGAGCGCGAGGTCCGTGCTGTGCAACGCACGAGGCCCCCACGTGCTCGCTTGCGAGAGTGAAGTCCCGGTCCGGAAACGCAAGCGGTGGATTTGCCGATCCCGCGGACGGACAAAGTTTAGGCAGGATTATGGATTTAGACCGGACGGGTTCTCCACACGATCGTGTGTGTTAAGCTCCAACGGGCAAAGCACATGTGTTCGCGTGGGGAACCCCTCGAGACGTGGGGCTTGTTTTTTTTTTTAATGCGCACGGTGACGTCATGGCTGCACGTGGGGTTGGAATCCGGCAGGAGGGGTATCCCTGCCGGATGGTACCGTCCAAGGAGGGACGAGGTACACGTGCAGCTGCATGACGTCACGGGCAGGTGCAAAGTGCGCGAGCTGTGAGTTACCGCGCTGGTGCTGCGCAATTAGAAAAAAAAAAAAAACAGCAAGCCTCGCTTTTGGGTGAACAGGATTCCCGGGCAAGGGGTGGAAGACCCCCTTACCAGGGCACAGGATGGAAACTAGTTAGGGGGAAGGGTTTGCTTAGCTAGACCGACTTCATGGGGCAGGGGTAAGTCCTCATGGAGTCCGTGGAATGGATGAGTTAGAGGGATTGTAGCGAGATTTAGGTTGGGAAATTGATTAATGGGATTATTTGGAGACAGTGACAGACTTGTGGATGTGTAGCGGGGATGTAGCTTAGCTACATAGTGTTAAATGGAACGTGCTATAGTATAATGGACGACGTGGGAGCACGAGTCAGTTAGGGGATGTAGTTAGAAGGATGGCAGAGTTCAGTGGTGAGTGTGTTGAAGAGTTGTTGGTGAGTGAAGTGGAAGCATGTGCTTGGTGAGTGAGTGAGGCCAGCGGGTCTGTGTGAGTGGAGCGAATGGGGAATGCATGGTGCGATGACTGATTGGGAGGAGGAGAGACTCCCGCCCAAGGGACCCCGGGGTCAGTGTAGAGTGAGTTAGGGGGTAAGTTAAATTGAAAAATGGAGGTCGTTTTGTTGTTGGTGTGAATGTAGGCTCGAAACCCATTTGGAGGGGTGCAGGAGCCCTGTTGACGGGCTGGGAGCGTGGCTGCGAAAGGTGAGTATCGTTGAGTGGGTACCCCGGGCACCAGGCTAGTCAGCCGTAGTAGGCCAAGGGCCCATGGGTGGCCGGGATAGCGTAGTGGGCACGGGTGCGTCTGCTTGGTGCGGGGGCCCGGGGCGCCATTAGCCGCGTGGGCAGTGTTGTGGGCACGGGTGACCCTCGGAAAGGGGCCTGGGAAGCCAGCCTGCCACGTGTGCGTTTCAGGGGAGGTGCCATGGGGGGCACTCTCCGGTGTTTAGGTAGCTGGTAGGCTAGGAGGCAGTGTAGTGCCCGGGGGTGCCATAGCTGGAGATTCGGCAGAGGGTCGTGCCTGCCAAAGGGAGCCACGCGTC
This sequence comes from Eptatretus burgeri, assembly GCF_056783735.1. Lineage (NCBI taxonomy): Eukaryota > Metazoa > Chordata > Myxini > Myxiniformes > Myxinidae > Eptatretus > Eptatretus burgeri. The sequence continues at coordinate 106,202,643 of NC_140968.1, forward strand.
CCAGCCATGTGACCGTGTGAGGGCACGGAAAGAAAATTGGGGGGCAAGGCCCGAAATTGTGAGGACACCAACACAGGCGATGGGAATCTGGGTTGTTAGAACCAATAGTTTAAGCGAGAGGCGCTTGTTGAAAGCCCCGGGGTAGTTTAACAGTTAAATGGTTAGGGTAGATAGGAAGTGTACCCCTCCGCACCATCCATCCCCTCGCTCTCGTTGTGGGCCGCTGGACCCACTTTGGTTTAGATCGCTGAAGTCTGGGGAGGCCATTCTGAGGCTTCGTTGGGCCTCGACACAGGACGCTAGCTCTCCCTTGTTCCCCTCCGGGAAGGGAACGTAGGGGTTGGGAGTAGGCTAGGTGACAGGATAGGTTAGCCGAACAAGGACAGTACAGGGGGTTAGGGGACGATTTATAGTGGGGAAGTAAAAATAAAAAAACAAGTTGGGGCTAAATTGGGGTTTGACAAATTAAGGGAGTGGGTATAGACAGTGACAGGCAAAGGCGATAGGTTGGGAGGGAGACCGTAGGGTAGGTCCGAGCCCGCCTTCCGAGTGGCCAGCACCACCGCACTCCCTCCACCAACCTCCACTGAACGGCAAAGGCTGGCCAGCTTCATCTGCTGGCTGCGTTGCTGCAAGGCAAAGGCCGGCCCACTTCATCGGCAGCTGTTGTTTTGCTGCAAGGCCTGTGCCGGCTGGATCGTCTGCAGCTGCTGTGCTGCAAGGCCTGTGCCGGTCGGATTGTCTGCAGCTGCTGTGCTTCGAGGCCTGTGCCGGCCAGTTCGTCTGCCGGCTGTGCTTGCCTGCAGCGGCCTGGTTCTGCAGGCTGTGTTTGCCTGCTGCCTTTGCCATGCCATGCCCACTGCCCCTGTTCACCAGCCCCGTTCAATTTTTGATTTCCCCCCCCCCCCTGTTCATTTCCATGTGCGCCAGAATCAAGGCAACAGTTTGCAAGGTGCGAGAACTGCCCTGTTGGCAGCTACAACACGGGCCTGCAGTGGCGGCCCGTGCACCGTGTTTGTGTCCATCCATCCATCCGTTGTGTTCATTGCGTGTGCTACTTGAGCTGGCACGGAGACTGCGTTTGTGCAGCCCATGCACCGTTGTGGTTCACTGGGTTCATTTCAAAAGGGGAGGCCTACGACTGCATGTGAGCAGCCGGCCACGTTCCCTGTCACCTGCATTGTTTGAGCCAGAGACTGCATGCGAGCAGCCTGGCTCCCTGCTAACTGCTTTCTTTTTGCAGAGTTCATTGATCCTGGGCCATGGTTTCATGTAAAATTTGTAAGTTAAGATGTACTGTAAATATGAGTGTGCCCCCGGCATGTCTGTCTTAGCGCCGGCAATTTTATTTAAGTCGTCCGTGTGAGTGAGTTTGTTTAGGTAGTTACTCAGCCCTCAGGTTATTTATTTTGGGGACACGAATACCATGAATGTCGCACTCAGGGATCCGTAGGTAAAATGTACTAGGGGAGAACTACACATGATGGCACACGAAAATTTGACGACTCGGGACGAGTCTGTAAAAAGGGGAGGGGGTAGTGTTGTGGTTGACGAAATTCGCAAACCACCATTCAGGTCCCATAGGTGAGATATCTCTGTAAGTATATGTGTAGTTAGCCCAAACCCGTTGTTTAGAGGGAATAAATGTCATTCATTCGGGCTGCGACGCTTTTAGATAGCCGTTTTTCTTTTACTGTCTTTATTTTGGACCAACCGCCATTACTACCACCACAACCACCACCAACCGCATCTCGACAACCACAGCCACCTTCTCCAGAACCGCCTTCACAACATCCACCTTCTCCACAACCGCTTTCACACACCAACCACCAACCGCAACGCCGCTTCACAACAACAGCAACGCCAACAGCCACGACCTTTACCGTCACAACTCGCCCTCGCAACCATCGCATCACCGCCATTCCCGCGCAGCTTGTGGGCACCGATACTGGACTCGTACAGGGCGCGCACCGAGCAGCGGGTGCAAAAACACCAGCCTTTCCGAGAAATCGGATCAAGAATGATTCACGCCTACTTCTGTTCCGTCCTATCAGCAAGCGTGGGGCGATTTGGCCCCGCCTCCAGGCGCGTCGGAGTATAATCGCTATATGCAGATTCGCGGATCAAGAATGATTCACGCCCACTTTTCCTCCGTCCAATGGGGGAGCGTGGCTCCGCCCCCGAGCCGTTCCTGATCCTGATCAAAAATCTGCATATGATTTCTCCTGTCGGACTATAAAGCGCCGAGCGCGGGGCGAATTTGAGAGAGTGGAGAAGAGAAAAGAGTTGGAGAGTTGTGGCGGCGGCGAAATCAGTCGAGAGAGTGTCTGTCGGGGTCCGGAGAAGCTGGAGAAGCCAAGAAGCTTTGTGGAGGTCTGCGCTCGTGTCAGAGTCGGGGAGCTGCGGAGAGGGGAGGCCGGGAACGCGGTCGAGGTCGCAGTGGAGTCGCTCGTCGCGAGACCCAAGCCAGCCAGATATCCTCTTTCCCCCGAGCATCAACAACCCCCCCCCCTGTTTGCCCCCGCGCTGAGATAGTGTGAGAAGGGGGCCCCGTTCCCACCCCATTCCAGGCAGTGCCAGCGAGGCCCGCGGAGTTGGGGCGCCGCCGCCATTTTGCGGCTCATCACCAGACGGGTAGGCTCGACGCGGTCTCGGCCCCAGGCCCGTCTGCCCCTTATCGTTGAGGGTGGCCCCTTTTTTCTTTTGCTTTGGAGTATATGTGTTGTCGGCGCCGTCTGTGAAGTAAAACTGTGTAAGTGTTGCCGTTTTCTCGCGTAGTCGGTAGTAGATCTGCATTGTGTTTCTTTTGTTGCAATTGCTTTTGGTGCGTAATTGTTGTTTCTTCTTTTGTTACATTTGCTTTTGGTGCATAATTGTGGTAATTGTATATGTGTGCTTTCCGTTTGCCGCGGAATAAATGTGCTTTATGTTGAACTGTTTCTCCCGTTTCGCTTCGTCTTTTCTCTAATTGAATCTCCATCTTACTTCACGTAAAGGGTTGGTCGTGGGCTAAATACGCACGATAATTAATCGGAACCGTCGAGGTTGACGATAACACCGCTCGGTTATCCCGATAGTACGGAACGGGTCACTTAAAGTGGCCCGTGTCCGAAGTCGACCTGCGGCGAGGTGCGATCGCCCGGTCTACCCTCCGTGTGGGTACTTAGGTAGGTCGAATTTGGCGAACAACCCTATCCCACGCGGGGGGCCGATTGGCACGATCGTGGTGAGGCCGAAAGGCCCACCCGTGACTAGTTCCCGGCGTTAGTCCGAGAGGGTCACGACGGGATTGTCCGTCCGGTGGGCGACGTGCCGCGATTCGAGTTACGTGGCCGTTCGCACGCCGGCGGGCGCGAATACCGCAACAATATATATATATATATATATATATATATATATATATATATATATATATATATATATATATATATATATATATATATATATATATATATATATATATATCTTCTTCTTCTTTCGGCTGCTCCCGTTTGGGGTCACCACAGCGGATCATCCGTATGATCCGCATAGTGATTTGGCACATGTTTTATGCCGGATGCCCTTCCTGACGCAACCCTGGTTGTATTGCCTCTTAAGACACAGGGATATGGTACACCTATTTTAACCGGGGTATACACCGACCCAGTACACTGGTACTCATTTCGCCGACCTCGGAAGGATGACAGGCTGAGTCAACCCCCTGGTGTATTAATTCAGTGGCCCAACGGGGCTTGAACTCAGGACCTTTTGGATCCCAAGCCGCTGCCCTAACCACTGTGCCAACAGGATATATATATATATATATATATATATATATACATATACATACATACATACATACATACATACATACATACATACATACATACATACATACATACATACATACATACATACATACATACATACATACATACATACATATACATACACAGTTCCACAAAACAATAACAATAATAACAAAAAATAAATTGTTTCAATAACAAAAAAAGGTTCCATGTTTCCATGCGTGACTGGAAGGAGGTTGAGAGAGGTGTATAAGAAATTTGAAAAATGGCTGCGTGCGCCAGCTGGTTCTCGTTGACTTGAAAAAGTTTGTGGTTGACAAGCGAAACGTTTCGTGATGCTGACCTTGTTCTTCCTGTTTGTATCAAAATAGGAGAGTCGGGTGGAGATTTATTTATTGGTTGGCTGTTCCTTCGTTTTATTACCTCCACCACCAAAGGTGAAGGAGGTTGTTTTCACCCCTCTCTGTCTCTTTGTTTGTCTGTTTATCGCCGACATGTCACAATTTTAAACCGATCTTCACGAAACTTCACCACATGGTAGAGTTTGTCAAAACGAACACGCCTATTGTTTTTGAGGTCGAAAGGTCAACAGAGGCCAAAGGTCAACAACTGAGGTGAGATTTCTAAAATCCTCCATTCCATCCGATTGACTTGAAATTTAAAGAGATTTTATATTTCTGGTCACTGAATTCAACCAGGCAATTATTTTTGAGGTTAACATAGACCAAAAGGTCAACATCGACCCAAGGTCAACAACTATGGTAGTATTTCTAAAATCCTCAATTTTTATCCGATTGACTTGAAATTTGAAGAGGATTTGCATATCAGGTCACTGAATTTAACCATCACCATCACCCTGAGCAAGTGGTTTGTTCTCCATCACTCTGAGCGAGCGGTTCATGCTCTGTCATTCTAGCGAGTTGTTGTGAAATAACACCCGATTTTTAAGCCGTTTACCATATTAACATGATTTCTAAATTACTGAGCCAAATTTTTTTTCAACCCATCACACACAGCTGTTTATAAAGATTAATGTTTGTGAACATATCCCTGAAATATCGATATAAATGTAACGTTGTTTTTTTCGGTGAAAGCTACTCAAGGTTTCTGGGTTGTGCCGACATCAGCCGTGTGTGTGTGTGTGTGTGTGTGTGTGTGTGTGTGTGTGTGTGTGTGTGTGTGTGTGTGTGTGTTTTCAGAAAGCATATATATATATATATATATATATATATATATATATATATATATATATATATATATATATATATATATATATATATATCTATCTCCCTCTCTCCCCCTCTCTCTCTATCCCATCCTTGCTCTACCGCCTTTGAATACAGTGCAGCACCCTCCTCCCACACCTCTCTCACTCTTCCCTTCTTCTCTGTCTCTTTCTCTCTCTGCACATATCTGAATGGTGGGTATATCCGGGCAGGGTTTGCCTCTAGACGTGTCCAGGCAGGGTTTGTCTGTGGACGTGTTTGTCTCCAGCCAGCTTGGCTCCAGATGCATCTGGGTGATGTTTGTATCTGGACACATCTGGGCGGTGTTTGTCTCTGGACGTGTCCAGGCAGTGTTTGTATCTGGACACGTCTGGGCGGTGTTTGTCTCTGGACGTGTCTGAGCGGTAAGTAACGCTCCACAGCACGTCTGCCTTCTCTTCCTCTTACCTCACACTGTCTTCCCTTCCCCCACTTCTCCTTGATCCCCCACCCCTCCTCTCTCTCTGCTCTCTCTCCCTCACTCCCTTTCCCTCTTCCCCCCTCTTTTTCTCCCTCCCCCCATTCGTATTCCCATCAGTGAGGCGACGGATGGTATTTGCTAGGACATATATATATATATATATATATATATATATATATATATATATATATATATATATATATATATACATATATACATATATATATATATATATATATATATATTGCGTGCCCAGACTAGGAAACGAACCCAGGTCCTCTGGTGAACCGTACCAATGCTCTGCTATCTGTGCGACCCACCGGCAAAGCGTGCAATTCTTCCACATTTCGAAATGCCACTCTCTTTCCCCCTGCTGCTTCCGGGACACTCACTGCCATCTAAAGTAGCAGTGACAGCCTTGCCACGAGAAGGTCTTCCCCCTGTGTGGAGACAGGTCCATGTCTGTTATCAATCACCATTAGGGGGCATAGAAATGCAATTATAAATGAACAGGAAACAAACATTATAAGTATATGTGGAAAAATTACGTGCCCAGACCGGGAATCGAACCCAAGTTCTCCGGTGAACCGAACCAGTGCTCTGCCATCTGAGCTTTTCAAGATCTATCTAAATTTTCATCCTAATTCTTCAAGATCTACAAAGATGGAAAATTCAGCGATGGGCGAACAATAGAAAATAACTTGAAGCAACACAGCAGTGCAGTAGAAATGTCTATCCGTATTACGGTATCGGTACTCGTGCACACGTGATGCATTTTCTGAGCAGGTGCACCTTGCGGTACGTGCTCACTCCAACTGATTAAATCCATCACATCGTGAACAAGCCCATACCAGTCTCTTGTATTAAACACTGCCCACCAGCGCTATCTTGATTTAAGAGATAACAACTTATTGTCCTCCCCGTCCTCCACCCGTCGACGTACAGAATTCTACGAGTGTAAACCTAGGCCGCGCGTTGTCAATGCCAACCTGACATCATCAGTTTGGTGTGTTTTTGTGGTGTATCGATTTTTAAAATGCGATTAAAAAAATTTGTAGTAATGGTGAGGGTGAAATACCCAAGAGAGATGTTGCTTTCTCCCGACGGAATCATTGTAATTGCTTCAGCCGTCATTGTGCTCGGCCCGATGACATTTATCAACATTATGAGGACGAACAATTCGACGTTTTTGTGATCTCTCGATCTGGTACTTTAGCGATGTATTTTGGCGTATTTTTCATCATTACCAGTTAGGAAACCATTCGAGAATAAAAGGTGTGCCATTTAAATGTTTATGACTTCACTCAATCGTAGTTTTTATGTTTATCCTGTCATACACATTTGAACAGTATCCATTTTTTCCCGTGCAATCTCTTCATGTGGAGTACTATAATCGTACTCCATGAGATGAAGGATTTATACGTGATTGTCCTACATTGTCCTCATCTTGCTTTTGTCCCTTTAGGCACATGAGGAAGTTATTCGAGGCCATTTCCCTGCCAGTGAGGAGAACTTACAGTGGCTTGCTGCTTTGAGATTACAATTTGTCCATGGTAACTGTCCTCCCACTGGTTTTGATGGTACAGAGCTTTCCTTGGCAGATGTGTACCCAACTGTTCAGCACGTTGGCCAGCCATCATCCCTGGCTGATGAGAGTCTGCTCTCAGAGTCCTCTTCCAAGTGTCCCCCCTCAGAAAAGGAAGACCGAGGTAGGATGTGGTGTCTTTTGTATGTGTTATGAGTTGGGGATGCATCAGAGACATGACATGGGTATGGCGGTTGGACGCAACACGGTATGGAACACGCCGGTGGGACATGACACAGTACGGACACGATGGTGGGACACAAAACAGTACAGACATGATGGTGGGACACGACACAGCACAAACACGTCACAGACATGACCAGTGGGACATGACGCAGTACGGACACGATGGTGGGACACGACATGGACAAGACATAGCATGGGCACGACGGTGGGACACGATACGGCACGACCACAGACACAAATTAAGTCCTGGGAAAGTATGAAACGGGAAAATCCTGTAACATACAGGACACCTGGTCAGCCTGTGATGGTAAGACAAAGCATTCATCGCCCATTTTGTCGGTGGTGTCCATGCTGTGTCTGTGCCGTGTCCATGCCCGTGTTTTTGCTGGAGTAATACAACAGATTTATGAATTAATGCAAAATCCCTTATAAATCATCAATTGAACAGAAAAGCCAAACCCACCAATCTGTAGTGAACATGTGACCGGCGTTTTCATCTTCACCAACACCTCCATTGTCACCATCTTCGTCTGACTCACTCACATAATGCTTGAAACGATACAGCTCCATAATCCCCCCTAAAAGCGTTTCCATCACTAATTTTGTTTCCAATAGTTTCATCAAAATCCCACTGATCAGTTTCAACACACTGAGAAGCATCAGAGTTGCTAATGACTGTGGAATCAGTATCGTAATCCCAGCTCGACATTCACTGTTTCTCGATGTAAACCGCCATTTGGATCAAGGTGTGATGTCACTGGGGAAAATCGAAAATCGACACTTTCGGGCTTCTTTTTGTGATTGGCAAAAATCACAAAAAAAAAAAAAAGCACTTTGTGATTGGCAAAAAAAGATGCAAACATTTTTTCCCTTCAAATTAGCCTGTGATTAATGGTTTTTAATGATTTTCAGAAAGCGAAACCAACATTGCGTTTGGGTTCCAGTTTAAGGTGCAAAGCTCAGTAGTTCAGGTTTTCTACTTTTGTTAACAGAACCGTTTCCCTCGTGCTTTGAGCAGTTAGGCGAGCGAACAAGAGCAACCTGAGGACGGGCCTACTGCGGCGCAGCCTGCGTGCTGCCGGCTCCCTGTCACTGCGTCTCCGGCGCCGAGACAGCGAACCCGGAATGGAGAGTAGACCACACGACGAGCCTCTGCTCCCCCGAGTGGGGCTCCTGGATAAATGGCGGCAACTGCAGGGATTGGACCCACAAGATGCCTCTCGCAAATACATGCAGCTGATTTGCAGGTGGTCTGGCTATGGTTCCACCATCTTTGATGTGCTGGTGAGTGGTGTTTGACCTTTTCAGTATTATGAACCGCAGCTTGCTCTTTGTGGTTATTGATTGCATTTCTTTCCAGACTACAATGAGCTGCAAACATTTTGTTTGATATTCAAATGGCATTGTGACTAATCCAGTGAAACGTCAAAGAAGAAAAAAAAACCAATCGTTATTCCCAGTACTTCAATTTAAATCGAAGTACAAGTCTTTCATTTGTTTTTGTCATCGTTTGTAGACGTTGTTTCTCTGGCCAAGCGAGTGAATCCATTCCTTGTGCAGAAACGTAACAATTGGAAAGGTAGTGTGCATCCATACCGTACCTCTTAACTATTATGGAGCCTGTGAACACGTGAACTGCAACAGCACTTGTTGCAAAGGTTATAACCAATCGGAATGCCTCTCACCCATCCACCTCGTTTAGGCATTCATTATATGGCCCAGTGAACGAGATTTCTGATCATATTCTTCTTCTTCTTCTTCTTCTTCTTGCGTATGGCAGCTTGGCTGCTGGATAGGCATCATTTTGTTTGATGCGACTATGCCGCTGATGCTGTGCCTCTATTACCAGTACACTGGTGCTCATTTCGCCGACTTCAGAAGGATGATAGGCTGAGTCAACCCCACCTGGTGTCAATTCAGTGGCCAACGGAGCTTTAACTCAGGATCCTAAGATCCCAAGCCAGCCACCCTAACCACCAAGCCAACACCATGTTTAGATTTATGATTAAAAGCTGAGAAAAAAAAACATGTTAGAGTTAAAATGGAAATTCTGACTTCATTGCCATCTGTGAAGGCCACAGCACTGCCCATTCCAAAACCTAGTGTTACTCGCCACTCTGATAACTCGTGTCAGTCGAAAGGCCTACGTGGCACGTCGGTTCACAAAACAATTAAGACGTGCTATTTGGATGTAATCCCTCACGAGACGACTTGCCAGCTCAAGGTGAGCCGGAAGTGCGTCTGTGAAGTCGATCCCTTCCCGATACAGATACGTCTGATTGCTGCAGATACCGATACATCTGATGAATCATGTGGTTACCAGTATGGTGGCAAGCACTGCATTTAATAATGGGCGATTCTGCGTCTTTAACAGACTGCAACGAAGCTGGAAGTTGCGTTTGAACATATATATATATATATATATATATATATATATATATATATATATATATATATATATATATATATATATATATATATATATATATATATAAATGTTAATTTTACTGCATCTTTACTCTTATCTGAAATGGTGTGCAGAGCACCGACAGCCGGATACCCAGAGAACTTTGGCTCGGTGTCAGTGCTGAGGCCGTGTCCATCTATCTACGTGGAGAAAAGGTCCCGAGAGATAGCCTACAGTATGAGCGTATCGCCTCCTTTGGTGTTCCCAGCAACAAGCTCTACCGCCTGCAGGTGGACAACCGCGAACTACTGTTTAAGACGACACAGGTTCGAATACACCACAGCAGCACTCTCGAATGCACCGTGATTGGAAACATTTCAGGGATATGTTGAGTTTTCGTTCCTCTCACGATAACTGGCTTTTCAGAAACCCATCGTTTTAATCTGCAGATATCTTAATTTGTGTCTGTCACAGTATATTTATCAATTCGGGTGAATATTAATTTATTTATCACGAGCAAGTAACCCATCCTCACAGACACACAGGTTAATGCCAACACTTCTCTGATGTGTGTAGTTTTGATGCAGAGAATGTGTGCATTTTATTATCTACAAGCAAATAGCACCCGTCGCTTTGCTGATGAGGACACAGATGGGGAGTGAGGGTGGGGGAAGAGGGGGGTGAGGGGTGGAGGGAGAGTGAGGTGATGGGGGGGGAGAAAGAGGAGAGGGAGAGAGAGAGAGGAGGGAGGGGGAGAGAGAGAGAGGAGGGAGGTGGAGAGAGGGAGGGATAGAGAGAGAGAGAGAAAGGAGGGAGGGAGAGTGAGGCGGGGGGGGGAGGAGGTGGTGGAGGGAAGAGGAAGGGAAGGCAGATGTGCGGTGGAGCATTAACTGGATTCATACTGTCTCATCAAAATGATTCTGCATAGAATAACAGTAAAAATGGAAACAAAATAATGTCTGAATTCCATTTTCTACCGGTCACACTATAATACCAACCAGAGACAAACATCTCTTGGACACGTCCAGAGATAAACTCCCGTCCAGACAAAAAAACTGCACAGACACGTTCGGAGACAAACACCGCCTGGAGGCATCCGGAGCCAAGCTGTCTGGAGACAAACACCACTCAGACACGTCCGGACATAAACACCGCCTGGGGTTGCCCCCCAAAATACGTATTTGTTTTCTTCTCCAAAACTCCACATGCAATTCCGATGAAACTTGACCACAACCTTCATCACCGTGTATGCACCAAAGTTTGTTAATGGCATTAAAAAAAAATCTGACCATAAGGGGGTCTATGGGGGTTGCCCCCCTCCACATAGGTATTTGGTTTTTTTCTCAAAAACGACACAATTCTGATTAAACTTAACTGCAACCTTCATCACCCCTGATGTACCGAGCTGTTTACACGGGACAGTGAATATGGATGCGTGAGGAGAGCTAGGATTAGCTCAAGAGAAGGCAGAAGAGGATAGGAATAAGGCAGTTTACCGACGGGCATTGAGAATCTTCGAGGATAGGTGCAATCCTTTCGAGAAGTATGACAATATCACACTTGTCCGGAGTTGCACTCTCGAAGGACTCGTATCATTGGCTGCTGAATCTGATGTAAGATGACCTCGATGACCTGCTGAGAGTGAGAGAGGAATGGCTTGTTTTGCTTCAGCAGTTTATTTGAGCATTGCAGGTGGTGATGGAGGAAAAGCCTTAAAAGATAGAATGATAACTCTATCAGGATGCCATCATTGACAATTTAGGTTAATACAAACTTCAGGGTGGTACTACAATGTATTCTACAATTTACGACAGTTGAAGATTAAATATATTACTCATACAATCAGCTTGCAATTGAATAATTCCAATTAGCTATCTTCCATTATTAATTCCTTTGTTAACAAATAAAAAATATGATTGTTCACCATTAAATATGTTGTCGTGAATAAACAAGTGGACATTCCAAGATCACTAATGATTCAATTAAATTAAATTAAAAGGCAAAAAGAAAGGTAAAAAAACATTCAATTGAATTAAAGAAACATATCACACAGTAAGAGGGCCAATCCCACACTCACCCCCAGGCAATGACATTGTCACAACAGCAACAGTTCAGCTCCACGGGTATAGGGAGATGATGGACTGGTCCCCTGTGGCTCGTTTAATCTCACTTACATATTAATCCATAACAAACTTAAACAAAATCACCCTTGTGGAAAATAATACAACACGGACAAGGGGGGTGACTACTCTTAACACTTACCTGTAAGCCACAATCCCTACACTATGTTCAATTCAGCTATTAGCTCGGCTTTCGGTCAATTTTAACCCAAATATCTTCGGTCTTGCACTACAATGGAATACAATGGTATGCGAGGATTCCTGCATCGATAGCTCATACATTCACCAAGGCTAATCGATCGTCAAGGAACCTAGACAGTTTATAGCCATATTGGATTGAACGAAAATCTTAAAAAAAAAAAAAAAAATTCTGTTGAACCGCTTCATCAATCGACGTGAAACTTCAAAACGATGATCTAGTAGTGATGGGGGATAAATGTTTTAAATTTCAACTTGATCGGACACATGGTCTCGCAGACAAAATTATTTAATTTTTTTAATCTGGGTTCTTTTTTCTTTTTTGAATAAGGTTCACTTGGCTGCACCTGGATGGGTTTGAGAGTAGAGGAGCAGCAGCTGAAATGTGAATCCTATCCAGGTTCCTCCTGATGACTTAATCTTTGCTTTTCTTTGTGTTCGGATTCCTTCTGATTACTTCAAAGCAGGAATGTACCTATTTAGTCTTGCAATTGATTTGAATTTAATTTATTTTAATCCCATTCTAAATTCAACTGTATAATAATAAACGTCATGGGTCAGGGTCAGGTGTCCGATCAAAGCGGGACGTCTTGGTACCCGGTCATCACTGCCAGCAGTTATAAAGTGGCAGTTCTAGTTATGTCTCTTATTAATTATGTAACACACCAGTACACAAACACCACACAAAATAAACTACACAAACACCGCACAAAACAAGTCCTGGCGAGGGTCTGCAATCTCTGATTGCTCTTCTTCTTGTTTGTTTGTGTTTTCCAGCGGCGCTTTAGTAAACGCAAACTTCAAGTCCTGATTCCTCTCCCTTCAATCTGTCAGGATGTGATTTTTGCTCGTAACTTGTAATACCCATCCCCACCAGGAGCAGCATTACACGATACAGATTTACACAGAGAGAATGGGGGTCCTACCCCAACTCTGAATCCTGGAGGCTATTCATTATTTTTAACCCCCCTGAAACCACAGGAGGCACACACATCGAGTACAACCACCCGTTTTCAACTTATTCCGTCCAGTGGTTCAGGAGTGCAGAGAAGTTCATTCATTTTGTCATTGCTGGGCATGCAGCTATGCCGCTGATGCAGTTCCCCCTGTAGATTAGAACATGAATTTGTAATTTGTTCAGAGTATCGGCGATAGCTTGCCTACTCTTCGTGGAGGACATCGTGGGATCTTTTTATGTTCACCAAGTAATGCCGGCGGACGGGACGCCAGGTAACATGCATCCGAGGTTTGACACATTATTTCTGAGGCATCACCCTGCCTGTCAAATACCATGATGACATTTATAGCTGTGTCGGGATTCAAACCCAGGCTAGACGACTCAGAGGTGAGTATGCGTTCCTCTCGGCCGTACTGCCAGTCTTGCACAGAAGTAAAACACACAGACACGTCTCAAATCTATAATACAGTTGGGTATTAAAATGCTTAAACGGGACGGGCTTGAATTGCGCACGTGCATTCACCCCAAATTTGTCGTGCAAAAGTATTTTCCAACGTCGAAGGTCAATGTGACAAAATCTTTAAATTCTTCACCAAATCGATACAAAGAGATGAAATGCAGACACTTCGAGCGAGTTTAACGAGTCCTGTGACTTATGACACACACCTCGCATGGAACAGAAGTCCTGATGTAAATCCATCACCTAAGTGCCACAGAACCTTTTCATACATTTACCTGTACTGATGGTTTTACTGGAAGGGGATGGTGTATTAGATGTGCAGACACACCTCGGTACTCGCACAACCCTCGAACACAACTTTGAATGCAGTCCTGCTCAAACATTCATGCATGCACCAAATATACACCTTTACCTGAACCTCACACTTTCATGTTTTTTGTCGTTTCAGGGGGAGGAAATAAACAAGCTTATAAATGCATACATTAACACGATCGTGAAGAACCGCTCCTTCTGTTCTGGGACTTCAGCGAGTACTGGCTGAGTTACTTGTGAATAAGCCGCAGCCAAGAAGGCAAAAAGCAAACTGGCGATGCAGCTTCACACCTTGTGCCACCTTCACACCTTCACACCTTCACGCAAATTGTGCCAACAGGTTGCTCGAGAGGCTGGCAAGTCCTCTGCAACTGCCTTTACTCCAGCAGCTGATTGTATTACTTTTTGTGTATTGTATATGACAAGGATTTCCAAGAGTTGAACATTTTGAGACCTGCTGCAGTTAAGCCAAACGATAGCACGGCCTTGGCCGGACGAGCTGTTACATGCCGTTCCGTCCTTGTCGGCGCGACCCGACCCCTACTGCTACTTGCGACGCTGTAGAGCAGTGCGGTGTTCAGAAATTGTGAGGTGTACACAATGGAGGAGATATATCTGTCACTCTGACTCTGATGCAATTGAATCGGATTGGGAGAGGTGAGGCGTCGGTACCACTCTTGTGCGCATTGATGGTAATGGCGATGCGGTGCGATGTTCGAGTTATACACGCCTTATCAAACAGAGATCGTTTCCTCGCATCAACTATGAGCTTCCTTGGGGTGATGCTCGAACCTCCGCCATGTACCCAAGTGCTCAGCTCATCAGACGGCGTGACTTGCTGCTGGCAGCGCTAATGTAGCCAGAGTATTTTTATATGAAGTGTTTGTTTTGTAAAGTTTGGAGTACATAATAAGTTGAACGGTGGGATATATTTTATTTAAAATAGGTTTCCTAAAGTGCAATGCTTTGTAGAGAAATACTGTAGTAAGTGTTGCCATGTAAATGAGACATTGTAAGGTTTTATAAACGAATGTACAACATTTACTTGCACTGCTCCACGCATTACCTGTGGGACGACTTTTGGGATAAACCTCTTAGCCTTTAAGAGTTGTGGCTTCAAAGGGAAGGAATCCTCAAACTGAAAGTACTTACTTGAAAACCTGAAGGCCTTGATTCCATTTCAACGCAGGAAGTAAAAAGCTGGATGTTTTGCAAAATTCCTTTGTTTTTATTTTTTATTTTCTTTTGTTTTGCAAATTAATGTATCCATTTGAGCTCCTTTGATAAATTGCAACAAACATTTTATACTGTCAAAGTTTCTTGTTGTAAGTTTGAGCAGTAATTGTTTTCAATAAAAAAACTTTCTGTGTTGTTATTTGAACCGTTTATCCATTGCTCCACCTTGATGATGACTCCGGCTCGGAGCGTATGCGGAACGTCGATATCGTTCCAACGGCCCGAGTCTGCCTGAACCATAATGTTGTGTTTGTCCATTAATTAAATAATGCTCTTATACACCTTGAACCATACTGTTAGAAACATATATAGTTGTGAATTTGGAAAGGACCCTGGGGAGATACATCCATCACATAAAAGAACCTTGGAGTTTAGCCGCCGCTGGGATGAATGAGGAGTCGGAGCCGCTGGGATTCCGGGTTTTTGGGGTCAAAACTAAGATCCAGGCTTTCAATGACATCTTGAATGCTGCTGTCCTCTCTGTGTCTATTTGTGGTGAGGATGTTGAGGTCGTGGAGAGATTCACTTACCTTGGCAGTGATATTCATGTCTGCTGGCTGTGAGTCAGAGGTCAATCGACGTCTGGGTCGGGCCTGGGGAGTCATGGATTCACTGGATCATGGGGTGTGGCACTGCCGGTGCCTGTGCGGGAGGACGAAAGTCCGAGTCATCAGGTCCTTGGTGCTTCCAGTCTTGCTCTATGGATGCGAGACTTGGACTCTGACCAAGGATCTGAGACGGAGACTTAATTCCTTTGGTACCAGGTCTCTTCGGAGAATCCTTGGCGATCGCTGGTCGGATTTTGTGTCCAACGAGCGGTTGCTGAGAGAGACTTGGATGAGATTTGTTACCTGCATAGTCCGTGAGTGTCAGAGCATGGTCCCTATCTGAGGTAACTATGTCACCAGAAAGGTAACGTGAGAGTTTGGCACAGGGACCCTTCCAGAGTTAGTCACCTTCGATGGTGTCCGTGCTTGCTTGGCAATCCGTCAAGTTGTGGAGTTATCCGTGGATTTTTGTCTTCAGGGTCAAAGGTCAGAAAGCGGGTCCGAGAGAGGTCGATCGTGACCCGGCGATGTACTTGTAACATTTGGTGTCTGGTAGTTCGACCTTTTGGATCCCATGACTCTGTAAGAATTGGAGTCAGGATTGTACAAATTCTAAATTTGATAAAGGAGCAGAGCAAGGGTGAAATTTAATAATAATCGTGCAGCTATATCTAACCAAGACGAGTAGGTCCAGGTGGGCTCATGAGGAAACTGCATGCCAGAATGAAAATTTATTGGTGGGAGCAGTAGGGGATGCAGTGGAGGTGCCGAGCGTGGTCAATGACCCTCACCCCCATCCCCCAAAAAGACACATCCCTGTTAGAATCCACACTGCAGGACAGCAGGTCGGCCTTGCTGACATAGCCAAGCATGGACCGGTTGGCAATGATGCTTAAGCAGATGATAGCAAAAATGGAGTTGGGCCAAAGACGCTTGGAAAATGGAGGCAGGACAAAAGGCAATGGACAAATAAATTGATGCGAGACTGGCTGAGGTTAAGACTGAGGAAAAGGTGATGGGCAATGATTATGGCATTGCGGATCAAAGCTGAACGGGTAGAGGGGAATGAGGTGAGGTGGTGCGTGAGTGGTATTAGGGATGAGATGGTGCTGAGCCAGGCCAGAGTGATGAATAAAATAAATGAAATTAAGACGAAAGTAAAAGGACTGACGGAGGGGCAGAAATAATTAAAAGAACAAATCTAGAAAAATACCGAGACATAAAGGAACTAAAAACATCCCAGAAAGAAACCAACGGGGAACTAATGGTGATATATATATATATATATATATATATATATATATATATATATATATATATATATATATATATATATATATATATATATATAAAATGTAAGGCGAGACATGACAACTTAAGGATATTCAGAGTTCCCTGACTACACTAATATATGGGGATTCAGAGTTCACCTACGACGCTCTAACCAATGGGGATTCAGAGTTCACCTACGACGCTCTAACCTATGGGGATTCAGAGTTCACCGACTACACTCTAACCTATGGGGATTCACAGTTCACCTACTACACTCTAACCTATGGGGATTCAGAGTTCACCTACTACACTCTAACCTATGGGGATTCAGAGTTCACCTACTACACTCTAACCTATGGGGATTCAGAGTTCACCTACTACACTCTAACCTATGGGGATTCAGAGTTCACCTACTACACTCTAACCTATGGGGATTCACAGTTCACCTACTACACTCTAACCTATGGGGATTCACAGTTCACCTACTACACTCTAACCTATGGGGATTCAGAGTTCACCGACTACACTCTAACCAATGGGGATTCAGAGTTCACCGACTACACTCTAACCTATGGGGATTCAGAGTTCACCGACTACACTCTAACCTATGGGGATTCAGAGTTCACCGACTACACTCTAACCTATGGGGATTCAGAGTTCACCGACTACACTCTAACCTATGGGGATTCACAGTTCACCGACTACACTCTAACCTATGGGGATTCAGAGTTCACCGACTACACTCTAACCTATGGGGATTCACAGTTCACCTACTACACTCTAACCAATGGGGATTCAGAGTTCACCTACTACACTCTAACCAATGGGGATTCAGAGTTCACCGACTACACTCTAACTTATGGGGATTCAGAGTTCACCGACTACACTCTAACCTATGGGGATTCACAGTTCACCTACTACACTCTAACCTATGGGGATTCAGAGTTCACCGACTACACTCTAACCTATGGGGATTCAGAGTTCACCGACTACACTCTAACCTATGGGGATTCACAGTTCACCTACTACACTCTAACCTATGGGGATTCAGAGTTCATCTCCAACACTAACTATTTGGGATTCAGAGTTCACCAACTACATTGTAACTATTGGTGATTCATATTTCATGAACTACACTAAAATTCAGATTTCACTAAAAGGACGGAGGAGCTCCTTGTGAGCCAGTGATCATCCATATCTAGTGCTCAACTGTGTCTGCGGACGTCCTCCTGCAGTTGGGTTACTTCTTATTAGGAGGTTGGTGGCAGGATTTGCACTCCCGCCACTGTAAAACCCTTCATTCCGCAAAACACAAAAAAAATCTGAAAACCCACTCCGTGGGAGTACCTCCTGTGCAGCTTCCCTTCGCAGGGCAGCTCACCGGATGACGGGATTGGGGCAAAGCCTTCGGGACCCCCAATCTTTGATGATAGGAGGGAAATCACGGGGTAACATCCCTGGGTCAGATTGCGGGAGAGTGTGTCGGAGTGGTGCTGAGGTGTCGTCCACCAGATGGCGGTCTCCTTGGGTTAACCTGAGGCGGTCCCTTCGGGTGGGTGCCTGGAATGTCCTATCCCGAAGAGAGGATGATCACCCGTCTCTGTCATCATCTGAGCTCAAGCGTTTGGACATCGGTATTGCAGCTCTCTCTGAGGTTCAGAGATCGGATTGTGGCGAGATCATGGTGGGTGGTTCATGGTTTCAGTGCCCACAAGCTCATCGCTGGACTTGATATTCCAACGCTGGCGCCCCTCCCCTCCCTTCCACTCCCATCCCTTCCCCTCCCATCACTTCCCTTCCCCTCCCTTCTCCTCCCCTCCCCTCCCTTCCCCTCTCCTCCCTTTTCATCTCTACCCTCCCCTCCCTTTTCATCTCCACCCTCCCCTCCCTTCCCTTCCCCTCCCCTCCCACACCCTCTCACTTTATCAATACCTCACGGAGAATGATCGACTTGATTGACTCAAGTAGCCCACGGCATTATGGGTAAAGTTTGTGTGAAATCACCGGCAACAACAACCGTCACTCCACTCATGGACGAACTGTTTTGAAGAAGAAGATTTTGAAAGAATGTTCACCTTTAATCCAACATGGCGGCAAATCCTCACTCCGCGTGAAGTCTCGAAAGTGAGGGTTCGTGAGGATGTCAATATATCTGGTGTTCACAATGTGATTTATAGAATTTCTTTATATACAATGTTTCTTGTTACATTTTTTGCGTCAAATGCACCTTCTGAGGTCGTCAGCATGTGCAGAAGAGGGTTTTACATTGAAGAAGCTGTTTTCTCGAAGTGGCATGACACCTCTCAGCGGTGACGGTCTGTCGACGACGGACGTGATGACGTCATGGCGTCATGTCGCCTCTCAGCGGTGACGTCACACGTCGCCATGCAAACGAATGTAAAAATTAGAAAATCGACAAAAATTCCCAAACGTGTCCATGTGGCGTGATCTCACATCGCCCATTCCGTTCATTAGACCACAGAGAACCCGCTTGCCGAAAGTGGTGATAATCCGTCCGGCAGTTTCGGAGGAGAAACGTCCACAAAATATGGCTCACCGTATTAATATAATGGCGGCCAAACCTCGTCACAAATGATTTCACTTCAAAAAATAAAATGTATGTGTTTTGCACCAAGTGCAGAGTCGATCATAACCTGTCAAGAATGAAATCGTGTTCGGATTTTGGAGAAGAGTTATTTTTTTTAAGTTTGTGTTTCAATCCAAGCCGGTTGCCATGGTGATTGCCAACATCAAAAGTCGGTAACGACGTGTCGCCGACATTTCTCCCATTCGCCGACATTTCCTGTGAACCTTCAACTTCATCGCAGCGGCGGCGCCGACGTTACAGGTTTTCCACAAATATTCGGCGGTTTAAACAGTTTATCCGTTTCTTTCACCCGAACTCATTCTTTACCTCATTCGTTATTCATTCGGTTGTGCGCGTTCATTTCATAATTCGTGCACAAGAAGGGCATGTTTCATTCCTAGTGTGGAGTCGACGGCGGAACGACCTCGTTCTTCAGTCAAGGCGTTGAGTTCCACGGACCGGGGACCCGTGTGCGAGTCGCTCCTCACGGAACTTCGTCTCGGACGTCGAGCGTTCGGAGCCTGAGGGAGCAGCGAATTCAAGAAGGTACCAAGGAGTCCTGACTCAACACGGAGCGTCCATCTTCTCCGGTCTATAATTAGAGCAATGTGTGTCTGTGACCGCTGTTTCTCGACAACCACTGGTCCGATCTAATTGAAACTTGCCAGATATATTGCTGGGAACCTGTGGATGTGCCTTTTCAAGGTTTGATATTAATCGGACAAGTGGTTCCCAAGTTATGGCCATTTATTTACCAACCAATGACAGGACACGGTGCTATGACGTCACGATTGACGTCACATTGTTTTTTTTTTTTTCACGGACGGATACGTACTCGTAATAATGCAAATAGCGACAACAATAGGACAGCAAGCATTTGTATGATTGATCCCCGAATTACAAACACGAACCTCGATTGAAATTCTCAATTTAAACCGTTTATCTAATTCTTCCACCTGAACTCGTTCTTTACCTCATTCGTTATTCATTCAGTTGTGCGCATTAATTTCAGAATTCGTGCACAATCGTCTGTGCCAAGGGCGTTGTTTCATTCATTGTGTGGAATCGGCGGCGGAACGACCTCGTTCTTCAGTCAAGGCGTTGAGTTCCACGGACCGGGGACCCGTGTGCGAGTCGCTCCTCACGGAACTTCGTCTCGGACGTCGAGCGTTCAGAGCCTGTTTTGAAGAAGAAGGTCTGTGATTGACCTCCGCCATCGAAGATCGGAGGTGACTGTTTTCACCCCTTTCTGTTTGTTTGTTTGTTTGTTAACAGTATTACGGAAAAACTCCTTGACGGATTTCGACGAAACTTGGTGGGGGGATTAGGTCTGGTCCGAGGATCATGCCATTAGATTTTGGACTTGGTCCAAAATCCAATATGGCCGCTATGGCGGCCATTTTGAAAAAATATTTCAATTTTTTTTATTTTGCATTTCTTCATGTTATAAGTGATTTCCAACAAACAACATGCCAAAATTATAATTGCGGCTGATTTTGGAACTTCAGGTGGATATACCCACGTAAAATCAATTTCTGTCTCAAAGAATCTAGTTATGACGAATGAATTGAGTATGTAAAAGTTAAAAGTAAAAGGGAAAGTTGCAAACTATAACTCTGTGAGCACTGTTGACGTCAAATTGAATGAATAGGATATCAGGTTCACTTGAGTGACCTCGCAGTATTGGTGGCGGAGGTTTTGCACTCTACCGAGTGATCCCCCTCCAGTTAGAATTGAGTTTATCTCTCTGTGATGAGAATTGAGTTTATCTCTCTGTGATTAACCTCCGCCATCGAAGATCGGAGGTTACGGTTTTCACACTTGTTTGTTTGTTAACAGAATTACGGAAAACTCCCTGACGGATTTTGACGAAACTTGGTGGGGGGTGAGGTATGGTCCAAGCATCATGCCATTAGATTTTGGACTTGGTCCCCCCCCAAAAGAAATTGTTAGAGAATTTTTTTTTCATTTCTGCATGTTTTAAGTGATTTCCAACCCCCCCCCCAAAAAAAATTGTTACCCTCCCCCAAAAAAAAATTTAGAGGAAATTTTTTTTTTGCATTTCTACATGTTTTAAGTGATTTCCAACAAAAAAAAAACATGCCAAAATTATAATTGCGGCTGATTTTGGAACTTCAGGTGGATATACCCACGTAAAATCAATTTCTGTCTCGAGGAATCTAGTTATGACGAATGAATTGAGTATGTAAAAGTTAAAAGTAAAAGAGAAAGTTGCAAACTAACTCTGTGAGCACTGTTGACGTCAAATTGAATGAATAGGATATCAGGTTCACTTGAGTGACCTCGCAGTATTGGCGGCGGAGGTTTTGCACTCTACCAAGTGATCCCCCTCCAGTTAGAATTGAGTTTATCTCTCTGTGATGAGAATTGAGTTTATCTCTCTGTGATGAGAATTGAGTTTATCTCTCTGTGATTAACCTCCGCCATCGAAGATCGGAGGTTACGGTTTTCACACTTGTTTGTTTAACAGAATTACGGAAAAACTCCCCGACGGATTTTGACGAAACTTGGTGGGGGGTGAGGTATGGTCCAAGCAATCATGCCATTAGATTTTGGACTTGGTCCCCCCCCCCAAAAGAAATTGTTAGAGAATTTTTTTTTTCATTTCTGCATGTTTTAAGTGATTTCCAACCCCCCCCCCCAAAATGGTTACCCTCCCCCAAAAAAAAGTTTAGAGAAAAATTTTTTTTTTTGCATTTCTACATGTTTTAAGTGATTTCCAACCCCCCCAAAAAAAATTGTTACTCTCCCCAAAAAAAATTTAGAGAAATTTTTTTTTTTGCATTTCTACATGTTTTTAGTGATTTCCAACTCCCCCCCCCAAAAAAATTGTTGCCCTCTCCCCCAAAAAATTGAGAAAAAAAATTTTTCTTTGCATTTCCACATGTTTTAAGTGATTTCCAACCCCCCCCCAAAAAAAATTGTTCGAGAAAAAAAAATTTTTGCAACTTATTTTTCAACAAAATTTCGATTTCTTTTTTTTGCATTTCTACATGTTTAAATGATTTCCAACCCCCCACCCCCCAAAAAAAAAAATTTGGAGAAAAGAACTATGACTGTCAGCACTGTTGACATATTTAATGAATGAGATATCAGGTTCACTTGAGTGACCAGCAGTATTGGCGGTGGAGGTTTTGCACTCTCCCGAGTGCTCCCCCTCCAGTTAGAATTGAGTTTATCTCTGTGATGAGAATTGAGTTTATCTCTCTGTGATGAGAATTGAGTTTATCTCTCTGTGATGAGAATTGAGTTTATCTCTCTGTGATGAGAATTGAGTTTATCTCTCTGTGATGAGAATTGAGTTTATCTCTCTGTGATGAGAATTGAGTTTATCTCTCTGTGATGAGAATTGAGTTTATCTCTCTGTGATGAGAATTGAGTTTATCTCTCTGTGATGAGAATTGAGTTTATCTCTCTGTGATCAGAATTGAGTTTATCTCTCTGTGATTAACCTTTGCCATCGAAGATCGGAGGTTACTGTTTTCACCCTTGTTTGTTTGTGAACAGTATTACGGAAAAACTCCTCGACGGATTTCGACGAAACTTGTTGGGGGGTTTAGGTATGGTCCAAGGATCATGCCATTCGATTTTGGACTTGGTCCCCCCCCCCCAAAATAAATTGTTGCAGAATTTTTTTTTATGCATTTCTGCATGTTTTAAGTGATTTCCAAACCCCCCCCCCAAAAAAAAATTGTTACCCCCCCACAAAAAATGTAGAAATTTCTTTCTTGCATTTCTACATGTTTTAAGTGATTTCCACCCCCCCAAAAAAAAATTGTTTGAGAAAAAAAAATTTTGCAACTTTTTTTCAACAAAATTTCGATTCCTTTTTTTTTTTTGCATTTCTACATGTTTTAAGTGATTTCCAACCCCCCCCCCCCCCAAAATGGAGAAAAGAACTATAACTCTGTCAGCACTGTTGATATCATATTTAATGAATAAGATATAAGGTTCACTTGAGTGACCCAGCAGTATTGGCGGCGGAGGTTTTGCACTCTCCCGAGTGCTCCCCCTCCAGTTAGAATCGAGTTTATCTCTCTGTGATTAGAATTGAGTTTATCTCTCTGTGATCAGAATTGAGTTTAACTCTGAAGAGTGAAAGAAGCGGCTGTGGAAAAAAAAACAAAAAAAAAAACAGGGTTACCACTTTAGCTTACTTCTCCGCATATATACACCCTGTCAAATTTTTAAAAGAAGCAATTCTGATCTGTATACATGTTCTGGCCCTTGATGGAAAACATTCAGTATTGTTTACACAAAAGTATTCCAATAATATGTTCAATTTTGTTGATTTTTTCTTTTCAATATTTTTCAGCTTCATTGATAAAATGTTTGTCGCTAAATATGTGCTTAATTGTTGTTGTTCAATTGATGTATGTTCGATCCTGGGCAACGCCGGGTACCTTTTGTGGGAGGGGAAGTGTTGGGCTGGAGGAGGAACAGCAAGGGGTTGGGTGGGGTGGGAGTCCGGAGGCAGGGGAAAGGGTGGGAGAAGGGACTGACAACGCCTGGTACCATTGCTCGTGCACAATAATTGTAACTCGTAACCTGTGACATCATCCCTACTTTGTTTCCCAAACTCTTTGTTTGTGCCGAGTGCGCTTTGTAGCTCTTGCTCTGCCAACACGTAACTGCTCCCATCTTTTGCAGATTCCTTTTTAAACATCATGGGCCTGTTGGATTGGCGCAAGTATTTCAAAAAACCGAACAGGAAAAAGCCTCAACGCAATCAATTTGTTTTTAAAGATCAAAATGGTAAGTGAAGTTCACATTCATTACCGTGATAATAAAACCATTGCTGAGTGGCATTCCTAACAATGAATTGCATGATGTTTATTGATTTAAAATGTGTAATTTTACATTGTCATAGACTTATGGAGGATCTCGTGTGTGTGTGTGTGTGTGTGTGTGTGTGTGTGTGTGTGTGTGTGTGTGTGTGTGTGTGTGTGTGTGTGTGTGTGTGTGTGTGTATCGATATATATATATATATATATATATATATATATATATATATATATATATATATATATATATATATATATATATATATATATGTATATATATATATATATGTATATATTGTTGTGGGCCGGGGTCGGTGGCGAGAACGACCGCTCGGTGGGGAAGTTTACGCCGTCTCCCACCAGACTCCCCGGAATTGTAGGCCGTCGCTTAGATAACTCCGCGAACCGGCGGGTCGATTAATCGACCGTGAAACGCCAATATCTCGACCGCGTGGCGTAGGGTTAATTGTCTGGATCCAATATACCTAAGTAACCATGCAGTCTTGGCTCCCGCGGATCCACGCCCTCAGAACGTCTGGCCGAACCGGATCACTCCACCAGCTATGGTTGAGTATCAACTTCCACCTACCAACTCCGGCTCGGATGCAGTCGAGCGGGCCTGCCCAGGACGTTCCGGCTACGATGTACTGATTACCTGGGATGAAACCCCGTGTAAACTCACACGAACCATGCTGGACCAATATAAGGAGGGACAGAAACAGACTGGGTTATTTCTCATAAATTTATTTTCAGCAAAATCAAAAGACAGAAGAGGCGAGACTTTTCGAGAATATGCAATGCAGTATTTACAATGATGAAATAACCACTTAAACAATTGCACTTATTGTACAATTGTGTTTGTTTCTTCTCTTTTTTTTTTTTCTTTTCTTCTTCAACACACTCTAACAACTACGTACCCTAACTAATTTGTGCTCCCCGTCATACCTTACTCAAATGCATGTTCCTTTTAACTCGACGTAACTAATCTCTGTCCCCACTACACGTTCCAAGTCTCCAATCCATTCTAAATTCTATCCTAAAATTCACCTATCTCGTACCACCGGGCCCCATGGAGAACTGCTCATGCCCCATGAGGCCGGTCTATCGATCGCTAAACCCTTCCCACTAACTAATGCTACATCCCAGTGGGGCATTGTGTACTCTGAGCAAGGCCCTCCGAACCTTGCTTCGCCAGGGCGGCGGTTTATGACTCGCTCGTCCCCTCCGTATGGGCGATAAATGACAGCGCAACATCGCCCCGTCGATTGCAACAACTGCTCGCTTCCGCGGTGTTCCCCACGCGAGCCACGCGTTGCTCACATGGCCTTCGTGCTGTGCCGCGCGGTCCCCGCCGATGACGTCACTTGCACACGAACCGCCCTGCGAAGCTTGCCACGCAGACGGAACTGGCTGTTTCATCCCTAAGACTCGCTCCATGCGTCGTGTCGGCCTCCGTGCACGAGGTCACATGGGGTCACGTGCTTTCCAAATTCACACCATTCACTTAATCGCCATCTTAACCGTCCACGTGATTGTCTCGTTCCAATCATGGGACGTTTCCATGCCGGCTTCCGAATCCGGAGTCGTGCGCGCCGAGGCCACCCACAAAACACGGAAGGCACACATCGTCCCGCGGAGCCGACAAGGTCTCCAAAATCAACCCGTCCGTTACACGACCCACGTCTCCCGTCTGGATGGGTCCGTGTCCCGTTTTTCCACGTGAACTCATACATTCCATGTCACTCGCATCACTCGCACATTCCAACACACACTCTGGGACATTCGCATCGGGTGTTTGGGTCAGCCCAAAAGATCCCGGGGTTTCTATACCTCCCAGGCTCGGCAGTTGGTCATTCGCACCATGCGACCCCGCACGGCCTGACCGGACTCACCCCGTCACGGCATTCCTCGAGGGAGCATACCGTCTCCCCTCATTCCTGTGGGAGGTTAATCTGACCCTCACGTTGGGCCCCGAGACATTCCACCCGCTCAACCTCAATGTCCCTCACCAGTTCTACGTGTCTCTCTTTAATTTTGTGTAATTCGTCTTTTTCCCATTCTATCTCCCCTTGTGTCCCCGTTACTATTTCTACATCCTGCGTCTCTGTTATTATTTCTGTCATCCCCTGCTCGAGTTCATCGGTTTCACTTTTAAGTATTGCGGAGTCGCTCGTTACCTCGACCTCGCCCGTCGTCATCGCGGTCTAAACAGCCTCCACACTCCCCCTTGACTCGGTCGTTTCCCCACGTGGTGTACTGATCCCTTCCGCCATTTTTCGATTCATTGTCTGCATTTCAACCTTTATCTTTGCCAGCTCCGCCTTCATTTCTTCCTGCCCTGCCTTCATTTGTTTTTGCAAGTGTATCCCCATGCTCTGCAGATGACCTCTCAGTACTTGCGCATTCGCATTCATTTGGCTTCCCATGCGTTCTTCCATTTTTTTTTGCATATTCGCATTCGTTTCGTTTCGTTTTTCATTCCTATCATCATGTTTTGTATTATCTCCACGAACTGGTTCATGTCAAGTGGCCTCGCCGGAGCCGGTCCAATGCATACGAAGGGAACTCCAAGGGAGTGCATGCATGAAATCGGGGTATTTGGGGAAATGTAAACCCCCTTTTTGGGGGGGGGATTTAAACCTGGATACCTATATAATTGGTGAGATGGTGAGTCACTATCCTCAAATATGGTATCGGACGTGAAGAATAACTTAATTTGGACAATACAACAATTGTTAAGGCCAGCAAAGGAGTCACGTGACCTCAAATTCGCCAAACACAAATGATTGAAAAATAGTACAAACACAATCAATACATCAACTTAAAGGTAATGTTACTGCTCATCGAACAACATAACTCTCAAGGGTGAAAGAAGTCTGTGGAAAAAAACAGGGTTACCACCTTAGCTAACTTCTCCATGTATATATGTGTATATATATATATATATATATATATATATATATATATATATATATATATATATATATATATATACATATACACCCTGTCAAATTTTTAAAATAAGCAATTCTGATCTGTATACATGTTCTGGCCCTTGAGTGAAAACATTCAATGTTGTTTACACAAAAGCATTACAATAATATGTTCAATTTTGTTTATTTTTCTTTTCAATATTTTGCAGCTTCATAGAAAATTTTTTGTCTCTAAATATGTGCTTAATTGTGGTTGTTCAATTGATGTATGTTCGATCCTGGGCAACGCCGGGTACCTTTTGTGGGAGGAGGGAGGGGAAGTGTTGGGCTGGAGGAGGAACAGCAAGGGGTTGGGTGGGAGTCTGGAGGCAGGGGAATGGGTGGAAGAAGGGACTGGCAACGCCAGGTCCCATTGCTTGTGTGCAATAATTGTAACTCGCAACCTGTGACATCATCCCTCCTTTGTTTCACAAAGTCTCTTTGTTACTGCCGAGTGCGCTTTGTAGCTCTTGCACTGCCAACACGTAACCAATCCCATCTTTTGCAGATTCCTTTTTAAACCTCATTGGCCGGTTGGATTGGCGCAAGTATTTCAAAAAATGGAACAGGAAAAAGCATCATCGCAATCCATTCATTTGCAAAGATAAAAATGGTAAGTGAAGTTCACATTCATAACTGTAATAATTAAACCATTGCTGAGTGGCATTCCTAACAATGAATTACATGATGTTTATTGATTTAAAATGTATAATTTTACATTGTCGTCGTCTTATGGAGGATCTCATGCGTATATATGTGTGTGTGTGTGTGTGTGTGTATATATTGTTGTGGGCTGGGGGTCGGTGGCGAGAACGAGCACAAGGTGGGGAAGTTTACACTGTCTCACCAGACTCTCCGGAATTGTAGGCTATCGCTCGGATAACGCCGCGAGCCGGCGAGTCGATAAATCGACCGTGAAACGCCAATATCTCGACCGCGTGGTGTAGGGAAATTGTCTATATCCAATATACCTAAGTAACCATGCAGTCTTGGCTTCCAGCGATCCACGCCCTCAGAACGTCTGGCCGAACCAGATCACTTCACCAGCTAAGGAAGAGTATCAACTTCCACCTACCAACTCTGGCCTGGATGCAGTTGAGCGGGCCTGCCCAGGACATTCTGGCTACGATGTACCGATTACCGGGATTGAAACCCCGTGTAAACTCTGATACGAACCATGCTGGACCAATATAAGGAGGGACGGAAACAGACTGGGTTCATTTCTCATAAATTTATTTCCAGCAAAATCAAAAGACAGAAGAGGTGAGACTTATCGCGAATATGCAATGCAGTATTTACAATGATGAAATAAACACTAAAACAATTCGACTTGTAGACAGGCCCACACGCAGACACACACACAAAAAGAAAAGAAACGCAGAATTCTTGACTGGACCCTCCAGCTGATGAGAGAGACGAGCTGGGGGTCAGAGTCCAGATGCTACCTGGCCGTCGGAGTAAGGGGGTACTTCGTGCTGCGTCACCTGCCAATGTTAGGCGGCCTGGTCCCAGTCGCACGTGAGGGACTCGTGGTTCGGGTGGTGAATGATTGGGATCCACAGAACTCCTCTCCCATAACAGCCACCGTGATGAACGTGACCACTCCAGAACTCCAGTACTTCTTCTCAGAGCGTGCTCAGGGATCTTTCCCCGCCTCCCTCGTGTAACACACACAGCTCTCGCACTACTCTTCTCTCGCACTGCTCTGCTCTCAGACACCACCAGCCTTCCTCCGACGCGACCTCTCCTAAAATATCACCAGAGGGAAAAAAAAGAATGCCTTCGTACGGGGCGGAGCTCTGCGAAGCACGCGCCAATGTCCGTCCTGATTGGGCAGGCTCCTACGGCCCACCTTTCTGGGGCAGAGTCTTGGCCCCTGCTGGAGACTCCCGTTATTCCTCCACGTGGCCGTTATTTACTATATATATATATATATATATATATATATATATATATATATATGCCTGGTGTTGGCGCAGTGGTTTGGGCAGCGGCTTGGGATCCAAAAGGTCCTGAGTTCAAGCCCCGTTGGGCCACTGAATTGATACACCAGGGGGTTGACTCAGCCTGTCATCCTTCCGAGGTCGGCGAAATGAGTACCAATGTACTGGGCCGGTGTATACCCTGGTAAAAATAGGTGTACCATATCCCTGTGTTGTAAGAGGCGACCAGGGTTGCGTCAGGAAGGGCATCCGGCATAAAACAAGTGCCAAATCACTATGCGGATCATACGGATGATCCGCTGTGGCGACCCCGAACGGGAGCAGCCGAAAGAAGAAGGAGAGAAGATGTATATATATGTATATATATATATATATATATATATATATATATATATATATATATATATATATATATATATATATATATAGTGAGTCAGGAGTAGCACCTGATTTCTGTCAGCTGATTATTTGTTTGCCATTTGTATTACAGTGTACAATAAGGTAGAAATAAATGAATGACATGTTTATTTAACCATTTATTCAAGAAAAAATTATTGCGGAACTGAACCAAGCTGTTTAACTTGCAATTTTCAAAGTGCCCTCCCTCGTGATCGATGCACAATTGCAGCCGAGCAGGCACAGAGCGGCACACACATCTGCAGAGTTCGATATCAATTTCCTCAAACTTTGTAGTGATTTGAGCCTTCAATTCCTGAATGGTACGAGGCTTTTCACGATAAAGAAGGTCTTTCATGAGCCTCCAAAGAAAGAAATCTGGAGGTATAAGGTCTGGGGAGGTGCCGGCCACTCGATCGGACTGCGGCGGCCGATCCTCTTTCTGGGAAAGTTTTCATCAAGCCACTGACGAACATAAAGTCCATAATGAGGTGGAGCTTCATCATGCTGGAAATAACAGTCCTGATCTTGTACCCTGGGCCAAAAGAAGGTTTGCAGCATATCCAGGTAAATTTCTGCAGTGACAGATCCCTCAAAGAAAAAGGGTCAAATTGTCCCTAATGGAGATATGGCTGCCAAAACTGTCACTCCAGGAAAATTTACCTCCTTCTCAACTGGTTGTTCCATCGTTGGTTGTTCATTACATTTGTAGTAATGCTTCACGGCCGCAATGCGTTGATTCATTGAAAGGTAATTCAGGTTCAATTTGGTGCAAATTCAGTAACTTTCCAAACTCGCAACAATAATGTGCAAAACAAAATCAAAAATAAATTACGAAAATTAATCATCTGCAAGACAATTATTAACAACTTGACTTCCTAGAAAGAATCTGACAGCCGAAAAAACGAATTGGGCGCTACTTTTGATTCACCCTGTGTATGTGTATATATATATGTATGTATGTATGTATGTATATGTATATATATATATGTATGTATGTATATATATATATATATATATATATATATATATATATATATATATATATATATATATATGTATGTATGTATATATATATATATATATATATATATATATATATATATATATATATATATATATATATATATATATATACACACACATCTTCTTCTTCTTTCGGCTGCTCCCGTTAGGGGTCGCCACAGCGGATCATCCGTATGATCCGCATAGTGATTTGGCACATGTTTTACGCCGGATGCCCTTCCTGACGCAAACTTGGTCGCCTCTTATGACACAGGGATATGGTACACCTATTTCAACCGGGGTATACACCGGCCCAGTACACTGGTACTCATTTCACCAACCTCGGAAGGATGACAGGCTGAGTCAACCCCCCTGGTGTATTAATTCAGTGGCCCAACGGGGCTTGAACTCAGGACCTTTTGGATCCCAAGCCGCTGCCCTAACCACTGTGCCAACACCAGGCTTTTATACACACACACACACACACACACACACACACACACACACACACACACACACACACACACACACACACACACACACACACACACACACACACACACACTGTAATATTGTTGTGGGCCGGGCGAGCACGACCGCTAGGCGGAGCAGTAGAGTCGGCTCCACCAAACACCTGGAATTTAGATCGTGCTCCTCGGAGAACTCTGAAAGGCACGGGTCCCTTACAGGACCATGAATCGCCAATCATTCGGCTGTGTGGAATAGGGTTAATTGCCAATTTCAATATACCTAAGTATCCACGCGGCAAAGCTACCGAGGAATTCACACCCTCGGCAGGCCTCGAGCGGAACGAGCCGTTATCGTGCTCGAACCGTGCGTAACCCAAGCAGATGGTTACCAAGACCCGTCAGTCCAAATGCACAATTTACCACTTCCCAATTTCCCAACGCGCACCATGCTCAGCCAATGAAAGAAACACAGAAACGAGCAGATATATTTACTTTCAATATGCAGGGAGGGAACACAGAAGAGCAGAGTTATCCGACGATAAGAAATGCAGTCAATGTACAAGCAAAAGCACTTATGCAGTTGCTACTTAAACACGGGCCCACACACACACACACACACACACACACACACACACACACACACACACACACACACACACACACACACACACACACACACACACACACACACACACACACACACACACACACACACACACACACACACACACACACACACACACACACACACACACACACACACACAGACCCGTCGGGTCTTTATTGAAGGCCTCCAGCTCGAGGACAGGTGAGCTAGAGATCAGAGCCTGTGCTTGGACCTGTCCACCTCGTGTGGTTTTCGACAATCCGGCTCGGCGGGACTCGAACCTGCAACACGATGCCGCTCCAAGCACCAGGTACCATGCTCTCCAACCGGCCATGCACCAATCGTCCAAGGCCAAGGAGAAGAGCAGAGGCGAAGATGATCCAGCTCGGCGGGACTCAAACCCGCAACACGATGATGATGACCACCACGACCCTTTTACCACCATGACGACCTCCACCACCTCGACCCTTTTACCACCGCCACTACCCAGCCTGACGTTTCTTGTATTCCTTTTTCCTCCGGGGTGAGCAAATCGCTGTCTGAGGCGCTCTCCACCCTCATTGGACGGGGCGTCGTGGGAAGGTCACTCTCTGTGGCCATCTCTATCTCATTGGCCGGGGTGCCATGGGAAAGGTCGCTCTCTGTGGCCATCTCAATCCCATTGGCCGGGGTGCCATGGGAAAGTCGCTTTTGTGGCGTGATTGGACAAGGGGCATGCCCCTGCCTTCCTGGGTGGAGTCCCGGTCTGAGTCGATGGAAGTCTCCACCCACGTACGTGGCCGAACGCACGTGGGCCATGGTGTCGGTGTGTGAAGTGGAGTGAAGGAGGTTTGTTGTGAATGAATCTCTGCAAATCACACATGTAATTCCCGTTAGACACAGGTAGGGGGCCCTAACTATAAACACACACTTACCGATATAACTGTTCTCTCGGGACCTGAATGTTGAGTGCAGTAAGTTTCCAAATTCATAACAATATATGTACCAGGAAGAGTACCTGACCCATGTGACAGGAAAAGCTTGCAAAAGTATCCATCCCGAGTGATGGGAAAAGTTTAAGTTCACCTATCAATTTAATGGACTTTGAAAAGGTCAATTGTGTTACACTCTTGTTTTCATGCAGAGCCAAAGTTCTGAGCTACTTATTCCTGCCCACCGCAAAATGGTAGTGCAACATAGTGCGGTGGAGGTTGGATTTGTTTCAAAAGAGGGCAAAATATTCTGATTTCGAAATTGAATGACATCAACATTACTAGTGCCTGTTCATTACATA
>NC_140968.1:106257956-106285456 GCF_056783735.1 Eptatretus burgeri
GACCGTACGTGATTTAGAAAGAAAAACACGTTTCTATTTTAGGGGCCACAGTTAACAGTGCATGTCAGAGCGGAAACTCCACCATGAAGTCCAAGGAACTGTCCATAGAACAGGGGATGGGAGATAGAATTGTGAGGAGCCATAGATCTGGGGAAGAGGATGAAACAATTTCTAGTGTGTTGAAAGTTCCCAAGAGCACAGTGTGCTCCATCATTTGGCAATGGAAACAATATGGAACTACCCAGACTTCCTCGAGCTGCTCGTCCGACCAAACTGAACAACCAAGCAAGAAGGACCTTGGTCAGGGAGGTGACCAAGAACCAAATGACCACTGTGACAGAACTACAGGGTTCCTTGGTAGAGATGGGAGAACCTGCTTCAGAGTGCAAAAGGTGCTTGGCCTTTTCGCAAAAGGTGCAAAAAATTAACCTTCACCTGCGGTGGGTCCCATGACTGGCTGCCCGCTGCTTGTGGGAGGTGTTATCTTCTGAGCCTTCCTGCCCACGAGGCGGTCCCAATAAAAATAGTCTTCCCCTCTTCCGGGCCTTTCAGCAATATACTATGCCACCTCATTGCTCGTGGTGCACCGGCCAGACAGATCGTGACTGGTTCTTTTGGAGCGCGAAGCGTTCCCGTTGCGCATTTTTATGGCCCGATGTCCTCCCTCACCTGGGCCTGCCTGTTAACAAGAGGTTTTTATGCAGACAATCTTACCCTGACAGGACTGTCTATAAATTACATATGCTGCCTCCTCAGCGTCACATTTTACAAAACGACTTATCCTGACATTTTCCCCTTTTATCTGCATGACACGAATCACACAGACCATGCAACACTTACTTCAATGTAGCTGTGGACACCCCACTCCCCCCACTTCCTTCCACATAATAGTATATATTGTTGATAACAATGACACTCCATTTGGTGTGTGTGTGTGTGTGTGTGTGTGTGTGTGTGTGTGTGTGTGTGTGTGTGTGTGTGTGTGTGTGTGTGTGTGTGTGTGTGTGTGTGTGTGTGTGTGTGTGTGTGTTTTTAACATTTTCTTCCTCTTTTTCTCCCTGTTTTCTCAGTGCTTGTTTACCGTTGGAGGAGCAACATTTTCTGGTTTGGTCTGGCACTACTATTCGTGGCATGTTTGGTTGCTTACCTGGCAATGTACTCAGGCACAACAATAGTGGTTTGTGAACTTTTTTGAGCATACTTTTTCTTTTCACCTTTATTAGTGTTTCACCTCTTGATGTACACCTCATGAGTGTTCAAATAAGTTCATTGTTACGGCAGGCTTGTTTCGTCAGAGCTGGATTGTGGATATACGTACATTATTGTTTCTGATCATTTATTTTGGGAAATGTGGTGATGAGGATTCAAAAGGACCCATGGACATGTCAGCATTTGTTTTGAACACTCATCACTTTTCGTTTTGGGACTAGATAAACCTCTTTTAGTCAGATTATATGCAGGCCATATAACTACTCATACCAGATATGCACGTGACGTTTTGCCGTATTCTCGTTCTCAGAGGGAACCTCGTTGGCTTTTCCTTGTTGTGGCATTCCTCACACTAATAGGCTCAATAATGTTCTGGAAACATGTTGGTTGGAAACGCCTGGAGATTTACCGCCATCGTGAATACAAATACTTCCTGTTTAACAAGCTGGTGTATTCTAGTCACCTGGCGAATTTGTACATCAAACTCATCGTAAACTACACCGAAGGTAAGACTTTCACGAATCGCATTGTTAGCCTGTCCCTTCCCCCGTGCAGCGGGAGATGGGGTTTTGCAATCACCTGTGTATCTCTGTGTCATGTTTGAGCTTCTGACATCAACTTTTCAGCAAAACATCATTATGAGAACATGTTAAAGACAAATTAATTTGGTCAAAAGGTCAAAGGTATCATTTAGCATGCGGAAGAAGAAGAGGAAGAACCCCAAATACAAAGCAGACGGGTTTTACCTTTTCAGATGCTTTCTAGTTTTGTCTTGTTTTGAATAGTCGATCACATTGACAAGATTAATCTTCAACTTCAAATGGATGAAACAATAAACAGCTTTCAAAGTAATTTTACACAATTACAAAATAAGGAGTATGTAATTGGAGGAAATGTGCATTTCGAGTTTTTGACTTGGAAATTTGTCAAGTTTTGAATATTTTAACTATTATTATGATGATTTTTATTTTTAATACTACTGGTGGAACATGTTTCTGAGAATCGAGGAATTTTAAAAAATGTTATCAACATGCTGTCTTTGGAGCCATTAGTGATACAGTAATCCCCCGTTTCTCGCGGGGGTTACGTTCCAAACCTCCCTGCGCTAAGTGAAAATCCGCGAAGAATGGACGCCTCCCCAAAAAATCGACTCGTCTGGTCTGGTCGGTTTGGCAGTGATTGGGTTTGAGGTGCCGGAGATCGACTAGTCTGGTCTGGTCGGTTTGGCAGTGATTGGGTTTGAGGTGCCGGAGATCGACAAGTCTGGTCTGGTCGGTTTTGAGGTGCTGGGTATGAGCAGTGCTCGTCCAACGGCGGTAAACCTTTTTCCTTCCCGAAGCATATATCGAGCACCTTTACCTTAACCTTCTCCTGGAGGGTCCCAGGACCTTCCTCTGGCGCTTCGGTTCCTTGCCAGAAGCCTTGGAAGGTGCAGGGCGTTTGGTCGGCATCGTGGGGCTTGGAGAAAAAAACGTTGAAAATATTCGAAGTTCACAAGCGAAACTTTGTCTCGTGCGTTGTGTGACTGGTCGAGCACCACGCGTTATAATTTATATTTTATATATTATTACCGCGATGTACCGGGGGAATCCGCAGAAAAAATTAGTTACGTTCCAAGGGAAAACCCGCGATGAACCAGGGGCGCAATAGGTGAACCGCGATGAAGCGGGGGTTGACTGTACTATCAACATTTGCCATGTTTGACATCAACATCTTTTTTTTGAGCCATTTGCTACTCACAGGTGTGTATATAACTTCAGGTGCTTGTAAATCAGACCCGGACATGTAATGGTTAGAGCATCCGCTCCGAGTCTGGGAGGTCGGTGGTTTGAATCCCGGCCGAGTCACGCCCAAGACTTTAAACATGGGACGCATCGCTCCCTTGCTTGACCTCAGCATTTAAAAAGGATATATCATGGATAAACAACCATAGGTTTGCAATCATTGTGCTTCCTTTGATTGGCCTAATTGCCTCCTCCTGAATTCCAGTTCATTGAAAGGGGACTATCATTATTATTAGTATTAACCCGCTGCTGATTTCACTCGAGGGGACTATAGGTTTGCTGTCCGTCCGTCTGTCCATCCATCTCACCTGTGGTTTTTCAGCTCCCCCCCCCCCTTACCCTTTAACATATTAAACTGAAACTTGGTACATGTTTTATAATGATAAGTTACACAACAAGTACGAGTTTCAGGGCATTTCATCATTTTTAGATGAGGAAAACATCACCGGTCAGGGACATTTATTGCAAAGCAATTCTCACTCTTGTTACCCTCGCTGAAGGAGAGGGTGTTGCAGTTGGGTTTGTTTGTCTGCACAGAACTTCATGTTTTTCTCTGCAACCGCTTGTCGGATTGAGACAAAATTTTCACCATTGGTGCGACTACTCGTGTAGAATGTTTTAATGGTAATCATGATGTCGTAGGTCACGTGGTGTGGCAGCCATATTGGAAAAACGGAAAAAACTTTGGACCTCTGTATCACTGAAACCGCACCAAGGAAAAAATTGAAACTTAACTCAGAGCAAGTACTCCTCATGGGGAATGCGTGTTCTTTTTAAAAAAAAATGACGTCATAGGTGCCCTCGTTATGACGTCATTATTGCATATGTAGAATGCTACATCCGATCAGTATAAAATATTTTGAGGGTCATCTACAGATAAAATGGCCCACAGGTTTTTTTATGACATCATCGGTCACGTGATTCGGCAGCCATATTGCTTTTTTTGTTTGTTCTTTTTAAACCTTTAAAAACTCTTCTTTTCTGAAATGGCTGAAAATATCGAGCTGAAATTTTATATGTATGACCGCCTATCCATGAGGAACAAAAGTTCACGCACATGACATCATGGGTCACGTGGTTTGGCAGCCATATTGAATTTACCCAAAAACGTATAAAAATACATCACTCAAAAGAAGTCCTGGCAAGGGTTTGCAATCTCTGATTGCTCTTTTTCTTGTTTATTATTATTATTATTATTATTATTATTATTATTATCCCAACGCTTTTTTAAGAAAACGGGGAGGATATTGTAATCGACTCATCTTCTGTCTCTCCATCTATCAAGCTATTTCCTAAACGGTTGTGCAGAAATTCACCAACGTTAGTAGTTGTGATCAGCACATTGTAAGAAGGTGAGAGAGCAGTATCATTTTAGCCCTGCCCCCCTGTGGTGGGGTCAAAAGGTCAAATACAGAGAAATACAATTACGGGCACATTTTAAACATTTTTTGAAATGAAACTTTGTACAGTAAGCTCTCCAAAATCGTGGGGGGGGGGGGGGGGGTTATGTTCTGGGAAAATGCTGCGATAATTAAAACTGCAATCATGGAAACCAAGGGCCAATGCGAAGTGGGGGGGGGAGGGGTTTCTGTTCCTGGACTTCGAGAAACTATCATGGAAGATCAACAGCAGCCACAAATATACACATTACTTTTGAAATAAACATGTAAATACAATAAATATTGTAAATTAAACAAAAACCCAAGTTTTACCTTTAAAATATATGATGAAACAGCGATGTGGGTGATGGTAAACGCATTACAAATGGAAAAGCAGCATTAGCTTTATGACAAAGGTGCCTACAGCATTGCCACAGCCCACAATGGAGAAGGGTAACACGATCTTTAAATCACCTTGACTTGAACTCCGATCTTCCCTGCTTGGATAGCATTGTACGATATGACATCGTCTTCCAGAATAATCGCATCTCGTCGATGTTTAAAAACCTGTTCCTTCATAAATCCCTTCAACTCAATTTGTTCCAAGAGCTGCCATTGAGAATGGGGGTTCGAATCCGGGTGTTGGAAATGAAGGGTTTGGGAATAATGTTTGAATACAGAGTTTGAAAACGAAGGTTTTGGGAATGAGGTTTGAAGGATAATGAAGGTTTGGGAAGCTCTACCTGCAATCATTGAGCCCGTAACGGCGTCCCACAGATGCCTCATTTTCATCTCAAGCCAACCGATCCAAGAACTTGATATTTTCGCTCAACATCATAACCTTTCTCTGCCTTTTGACACAACCAACTTTGTCCATTGCTTTAAGTTTGGGCTCATTTAAACCGGTACATGAGAAACAACACAAGGCTTGTAATGGGAGATAGTCATGCATGCATGGGCATGGGATTTAAACGATGACTCCTCTCAGCTCAAAAAAACCAGATTCGTCGAAATGAAATCCTGTCAAAACGAAATTGGATCACAATAGGTTGCCCATGATTGGTCGAAACCTGCGATTATAGGTACCCGTGATATTTGAGGGTTTACTGCATGTACAATCAACATTAGGGGACGCATGAAATTGTGTAACGATTTTTATTTATTTATTTTTGGATTTGACCCCACCCCCACACATGCTTCAGGGGATGGGGTCTTGCGGTCATCTAGGTCAAAACTGAAAAAAAAAAAGGTTGAACTCAATTTGATATTGGGTCATTCCGAGTGGAACTTTTTACTATCTTTCAACTTTTCTTTCGATGGGAAGCGTGGGAATTTGCGGTGGCACACCATCGACTTCACTCTAGTTAAGAAGTCACCTGGACTTCAGTCATTTAAGCTTATGCGACCAAGCAGTCAGTCAGTCTGTCTGTAAACACTTCAGTCATTATCACTTGAACAGAACACCTAATTTTGATGAAACTTAGCCACAAGCTTCATATCTGATGCCTAATGAAGGTATATGGACTGCATAAAAATCTGTGCTCATTAAGGGGGTCGATGAGGGTTTTTTTTTACCCCCCCCCCAAATAGGTTTTTGCTCTTTTCTCTAAAACTGCACACATGGTTTTGATGAAACTTGACCACAACCTTCATCACCTGTAATGTACCAAAGTATATTGACTGCATCAAAATCTGCACTCAAGAGGTCTACAGAGGTGGGAGAGGTTCAACCCCTCCCCTCACCCCCAAAATAGATTTGCTCTCTTCTCCAAAACTGCACACATGATTATGATGAAACTTGACCACAACCTTCATCAACCGTAACATATCAAAATCTGCACTCATTGAAGGGGTCTACGAGGGACGGTTGGGGGAGGGGGGGAGCAGGGTGATTTTGACCCACCAAAATAGATATTTGCTCTCCACTCCGAAGCTACACACGCAATTTCGATTAAACTTGACCACAACATTCTTCACCCATGATGTACCAGAGTTCGTTCACAGCATTAAAAAAAAAATGAGGGTATAAGGGGGTCTGTGGGTAGTTTGAGTGACTGTTGCTTCTGATCCAGGTGAGCTTCAGGATGTGCGGTCCTATTTTTATTATTATAACGGTACCAAGCATATCCCATTGTTATCAGTATTTTATTCTTTTGCCAAATTTTGGATCATCGGCACCGCTGCTCCGATTAAGTTAAAACTTCACAGAAATATTGGCACTAATGTGAACTAATGCATATTGTAATCACCCTGGTAACCAGCTCATATTTAATTGGAAATTTAAAAAATAAACCTTCTTCTCTGAACAAAAAAAATCCAACAAAACCCTTCTCCAAAACCTCATCTGATGTATTCAAAACTTGCCATGTGATATAACATGTGAAAATTATGATGTCATAGGTCAGGCCGTTTGGCCACCATGTTGGATTAAAGGTGAACGCCTTAAAAAAAAAATCTTCTCCTTCAAAAGTTTTTAACCAATTGATGTAAAACTTGTCATGTGATTGATTATGCCTGCTGAATATATATATATATATATATGTTGTTAATGATGACATCGTATGGCACATGGTTTGAAATTGCCTGTATTGGACAAGGGGTGCTTGTGTCCCCTGCATCGCTGCTCGCAGTTTTTATTATTATTATCACGATTATTATCATTATTTATTGATCTGTGTGCTCTTTTTCTCACCTACAACAGACAACGAGAAGTTTTACTGTTTGGTGTTATCCGGTTTCATGATTGAAGAAATTCAACTCGTGAGAAAACACACGAAGAACAAGATGGTCAGTAATTTGAATTTATGGTGATGAGTTTTGGTTTATTACCAACGCCACTGGAAGTGGACAGTGGTTATAGTACAAGAGCTATGGTACTTTGAATTACATGTCTGAGACCAAAATCTTCCACAGTGGTTTCTGAACCAGAATGTTATGCAGAATCTGAAAATCCATTTCTTAGTTTCCGCACCCTTGCATCTTGGGTGAAAAAGCCGTTTTTAGTTATGGCCCGAAAAAACTTTCTCCGAAAACTGAAAAATCCTTTTTATTTACAAAATGTGAAGCTATATATGCAAGTTTGATATCGTATGAAGGTATTGACGAGGCCAACACAGCCACATGACAATAATACATTTTTAAAAAACAACACTTCCATTGTCACAGGTAAAAATTTGTGAAAAAGTGCTGAAAAAAAAATGAACATATATTATACGCACCTCCTGACTTATAGTGAGCATCGCCGCGGATTATGTGTCACACGGTAAAATCGCATAATCCGCACAGAGCAACCATCCGTCTGCCACCCAGACGATTGTTCCTGCTCATGCAAACCATTCAACCAGAAGGCACGTGATGTGATCGGCGGGAATATCGAAACATGTGGAGTGTGATGAGCACTCCGCTGATCTCCATTGGACACAGTTACACCACACAGTATATGTGTGTAATGTATGTGTGTGTATATATATATGTATATATATATATATATGTATATATATATATATATATATATATATATATATATATATATATATATATATATATATATGTGTAATTCTTTTTTTGTTCAACGAAAAACAAGCACGCTCAATATGACACGACAATGATGTTGCGTGCATAAATTACACCAATACATCACCTCCAAACTAGGAGGCATCCATATAGTGCTCCAGCCTTTGCAGACTGAGATTAAAGGCTATGGTCACAAATAGGTGAAAGCAGAGATGTCAATCTCGATGAGCCCCCAACAAGGATGAAATCTATATCGACATCTCTGC
Organism: Eptatretus burgeri; assembly: GCF_056783735.1. Lineage (NCBI taxonomy): Eukaryota > Metazoa > Chordata > Myxini > Myxiniformes > Myxinidae > Eptatretus > Eptatretus burgeri. Next base: position 106,266,108 of record NC_140968.1, read on the forward strand.
TTTCACCGATTTGTGACCATAGGCTTTAATCTCAGTCTGCAAAGGCTGGAGCACCATATGGATGCCTCCTGGTTTGGAGGTGATTTATTGGTGTAATTTATGCACATGATGCCATCGTCATGTCAGTCAGCATGCTTTTTTTCATTGAATTCAATGTTCCTGGCTGCAAACCTCCCAAATGGTGATCAGCAGGGCAGAGACAATGTGCTCGTGTGGCAGGCGACACTTGTTGCTGACTTGTGCAACAATTGCGGTGATGGGACTCAATCTGTGCCCTGCTGCCTCATCACGTTAGTTTTATAACTCCCCCATTTTTCAGTTTTTACTGAAATTTAAGCACTTCAAGTCCAGTGAATAACCTTAAATGGTACAAAGCTGAGCAGTAAACTGCCAGAGGTTAAAAAAAAAGAAGTTTAGGTTTCCAAAAACTGAAAAATAATGTAAATTTCAGAGTTGTTAAAAAAGGCCCTTTTCAGGAAACGAGTCATGGGTTAGCATCTGCAGCTGTTCTGCAGCAATGGAAGTAAATTAAGCCTTGAAAGTTGATGCAAACAATTCCTACAGGTGTCCCAACTTTTGTTGATTCGTTACAAACCCTGTGTCTGTATAAAAGCAGTGTTGGAACAGACTGTGTTGCTACACCCTCTGAAGCATTGTTTGGACAATATTGCACTGCAGGAAGTAGTATATTGCTGTCATAATGGCAAGAAAAAGACAATTAACAAAGGAAGACAGACAGACCATTATAACCGTTAAGAGTGTAGATCTTTCCTTTGGAGAAATTGCAAAGAGGCCAAGGTGTTCATGAGTACAGTTTCCTTCACCATCAAAAGGCACTTGGAAACTGGAGGAAACTCTGACAGGAAGAGGTCTGGCAGACAGACCCAAAGTCACAACACAATCAGAAGACAAGTTTCTGAGAGTCAACAGCTTGCGTGATCGGCGGCACGCAGGACAGCAGCTTCAAGCAAAGCTTAACACATGGTCGAAGTAAGGAAGTCTCAGTTTCAACTGTGAAGAGAACACTTTGAGCTGCAGGTTTGACAGGTCAAGTGGCAGTAAGAAGCCATTGCTAAGATGGCAAAATAAGAAAAAGAGGCTTGCCTGGGCCATGAAGCACCACCAGTGGACAACTAAAAACTGAAAGAAGGTCTTATGGACTGATTAATCAAAATTTGAAATCTTCGGTTCATCACACAGGGTTTTTGTACGCCGTCGAGGAGGCGAAAGGATGGTTCCTCAGTGTGTGACACAAACTATCAAACATGGAGGAGGAAGCGTGATGATCTGGGGCTCTTTTGCTGGATCCAGAGTCGGTGACTTGCACAGAGTGACTGGCACTCTAAACCAAAAGGGCAACCACAGCATTTTACAGCACCATGCAATACCCTCTGGTCAACGCCTAGTTGGTCAGGGGTTCATCCTACAGCAAGATAACGACCCAAAACATACCTCCAGGCTTTGGCAGAACTACCTTAGAAGAAAAGAACAAGACGGTAGGCTTCAAATCATGGAATGGCCAGCACAGTCTCCAGACTTAAACCTCATCGAGCTGGTTTGGGATGAACTGGACAGAAGGGTGAAAGCAAAGCAACCTACAAGTGCAACACATTTGTGGGAACTTCGGCAACAGTGTTGGGAAGAACTTTCCGAACAATATTTGATTTCGATTGCAGAAAGAATGCCACGAGTATGCTCGGCTGTTATATCTGCAAAAGGTGGTGACTTTGATGAGTCAAAAATTTAGATTAAATTTTGTTCAACAAAACGATTCCATCATTTCTTTTTTTTGCTACAATTGTTTATTTGTTCTATGCTTTAATTTCAGAGTACATTGAAACATTAAACTGCTTAAATTTCAGTAAAAACTGGAAAAATCTAAAACTTTTGACCGATAGAGTACATATATATAGTGTTGTAGTTTTCCGCCCCGCCGGCGTGCGAACGACCGCTTTTTAGCTAATCGCGGCCACTGGACGTGGCAAACCCAGTCGCAGCTTTCAGATCAACGCCGAAATCCAGCCACGGGTGTGTCTTTAACCACACCGAAAATCGGCCAACTATTCTGTCCGCGTGCGACAGGGTCCGATCGCTGAATTGTCGATTTACCTAAGTATGCGCGCAGACAGAAATGCCTGGGATTTACACCTCGACGGGACCGGCTTGGAAACGAGCCACTAAAGGCGCTGTCACACCTTGACGATTTAGCCAGCAATGGCAATGTATAAAAATGTATGTAAAACGTTGGCGTACGCTGAAATTTTGATGTTTTTTTTTTTTAAGTTTTGGTCGTATTCATAACGCGTTTGTCGTATGCATAACATATTAGTAACGTGCACAGAACGTTTCGTTGTCTTATAGATAACTTATACCAATGAATGCTTAGCCTGTTGTCGGCGTTCACAACCTATGCCCAACGATAGTTTAACATAGGCATAGCGCGCTGCACGTATCACCGACGAACTCGTGGCGTAGCCTGTTAAAAACCTGCCGCACGCCGATTTAAATCATAACCGCCTGGATATTGAAAGTGTCAACATCGCAGTCACACCTTGACGATTTAGCCAGCGTATGCCAACCTATGAAAAATTTGTCGAACCAAGCTGGCACATGTCGATACGTTATGGGTAAGTTGTGTATACATTAAGAGCACGCTGAAAAACGATGAAGTATGCTGCAATATTTCGTGGTAGTTCTCGTACGTCGTGAAATTTCAAGCATGCTGAAAAGTTTACGATGTACTCGCCGTATGGCTCACACGTTCCACTATGCTGGGAATAAGTTGTAGGCACGTTACGTGATCGTTGACACACATCGACACAAGTTCCTTGTAAGTTACTCAAAAGTCGAAACACGTCGAGGTAATGTTTAGCATAACCGAAACTTATTTTCTCCGTCAAGGCACATTTTCTTTTTTCTCCTTGGCTCCGTGAAGGCACGTGGCAAAATATCTGAAGTTCTTGTTGTTGTTGTTTTATTTTCATTTTTTTTAGTCTATTAAGAATTTTAAAATATATTCGGACATTTGCTTTTAAGTTTCGACGTTGACGTGACAATATCCTCAAACAGAAAATATGCACAGAGGAGGAACGAAGAATAAGACATGAGCAAACTGAAGAGGCAATCGGACGTGACTTAATGGCACATGACGAAATATCGGAAGTTATTGTTTTTTTTGTTTTGTTTGTTTTTAACGATGCCAATACGCCATTACACGGTAGCTGTAAATTAGAAACACGTTCAGTAAGTTCTGTGGTCGTCCGGAAGACGTCAATCAAATACGTCAATATGCGTTGGAGGTACGTTACACATAGGTTCAAAGCACGCAACTCATAGGTTAGAAATAAGTTTTGGGTACGCTAAGCATTACCTCGACGTGTTTCGACTTATGAGTTACTTACAAGGAACGTGCCTCGACGTGTGTCAACGATCGTGTAACGTGCCAACAACACGTTACTCATAGGTTATAAATAAGTTTCGGGTACACTAATCATTACCTCGTCGTGTTTCGACTTATGAGTAACTTACAAGTAACGTGTGTCGACATGTGTCAACGATCGCATAACGTGCCTACAACTTATGGCCAGCGTAGCGGAATGTGTGAGTCATACGCTGGCATACATCGTAAAATTTCAAGCATGCTAAAATTTGAGACAACCGCAAAGTACAACGATGAAAGCCAGCGTACTACGACGTATCGCAGTGTTTTTCAGCGTGCTCTTAACGTATTCGACGTGTGCCAGCGTTTTTAGACAAATTTTTCATACGCTGGCTAAATCGTCAAGGTCTGACAGCGCCTTAAGCAGCTCGCTCCATTTGCGATTTGCCGAGCGGTGTATATCGCCAAGCCCCGCCGGATCCAATTACTTTATCGGCTATTTAAAAGCCCGCTAATATCCCGAATGCAATAAGGCAGCTCAATTAAGGGAAAGGACGCAACGAACAGGTCAACATTCACACAAGGACATTTATTCACAAAGCACGTATGCAGGCATGCACGTATGCAATTGTGCAAGGCAAACACGCATGCAATTATGTAGTCAACAAAAGCAACACAGGTAATACAAGCACGACAAAAGAACTACTACCATTCTATTATTTATTTACACGCAGTCACTTAACAGTTCTACTTGTGGACAAGGCGCCACAACATTCATTCAAAGAAACCCCAGGAAAGGCAAGGGCAGAACTGGACCTCGTGGGCCTTTATGGTTCACGGAGCTGTGGAGACTGCAAAAGCTCCGAGAGGCCGCGCTGGTTACCTGTCACCCTCGTGGTGACTCGCTGGGTCCTGGTTCGGTGACCCTCAGTGGCTCTGTCCGCACTCCGCGGGACTCCACCCGTTCCCGGTCTCAGTCAGCCTCCGTTCTCTGTCAGCCTGCAGCTTTCCAAGCCGCCAACTCGACCTGAACCTGACGTCCCCGTTTTCCTCTCTCTTCTCAAGCGAACGCGCGGTTTTTTTTTTAATCGACTGCCCATCTTGCCTCACCCTTCCCGGCAGCGGTGGGGGGGGGACTTTTCTCTCGGGGACACGCCCCCAACCGTCCTTTCGGTGCGGGAGTTGAGTTCCAACAGTCATTTCTGTTTACCGTGGATATCGGGGCGGGAGTTGAGTTGAGTTGCTGTTTTCCAACCGTCATTCCTGTTTATGAGTAACCATCGCGTTGGGTGGCAGAGATGTTATTTGTTGGGGAGGCCGTTGTCTGTGGAGATGTCGGAGGTTTTGGAGAAGTTGGTCGTGGTTGTTGTGGCTGGCGCTGTGGTGGGGATGGTGTGGTTGTTGAGATGCGGTTGTGGAGAAGGTGGTTGTGGTTGTTCCAAAATAAAGACGGCAAAAGAATAATGGCTAACTCAAAGAGCACAACCCGGTTACACGAATAATTCCCTTTCGACATCGGTGGAGAAATCTAATCTGAACACACACTTATCGACATAACTGTTCTCTGGGATACCTGAATGGTGTTCTGTGAATTTCCACAACCGTAACAATATATATGTTGTTCGTCTTTCGGCTGCTCCCGTAAGGGGTCGTCACAGCGGATCATCCGTTGTGATCCGCATACTGATTTGGCAGAGGTTTTACGCTGGATTCCCTTCCTGGTGCAACCCTGGTCGCCTCTTATGACACAGGGATAAGGATTGGGTTTCGCCATGATTCCGGGCTGCCCTACACCCTCTCATAGCACGGCCCAGTGCAGAGCTCCCATCCCCAAGCAATCCTCCAACCCAAGCCTCTGAGTAGCCGGATTTCAGGCGCATGCCACTACGCCCGGTCGTAAATATATATATATATATATATATATATATATATATATATATATATATATATATATATATATATATATATATATATATATATATATATATATATATATATATATATATATATATATATATATATATATATATATATATATATATAGCGCTGCGAGGAGGAGTGATGTCAGGGCCACATCGGCCATTTTGGAGTTAATGCCATATTGCACTATTTTAACCCTTCCCCTATCATTATCATATCATATTAAAAAATGTCGCTTAAATCACTCCTCCTCGCCGGGCCTCATATATATATATATATATATATATATATATATATATATATATATATATATATATATATATATATATATATATATGAATATATATAGTTATATATGTATGTTTATATTTATATATATATATGTGTATATATATATATATATATATATATATATATATATAGTTTTTAATTTGAAATAAAATAAGGTGGCATGAAAATTCGGAAGGGGGTGAATACTTTTGCAGAGCACTGTATCTCCCAATAGTGAAGATTCACTTTTAAAAATTCATGTATCCAGATCATCACCAAAATCTAATCATTTTGTCCTTGTCACACACCAAACCACCAAATTTCAGCTGAATCTGTCCACAACTTTATGAGATATCCTGTTCACAAACAAACAAACGAGATAGACTTCGTGCATGTCACAATACTAACAAAATCACAAAAATTTCACCATTGATAGAAGCCTGGAGTTGACTTAAGATCTTAGGGTCTTGAGTTCAAGTCCCTATCAGACCGTTGAATTAACACCGGGTGGGTTGACTTAGCCTGTCATCCTGCTGAAGTTTGCAAAATGAGTACCAGTGTACTGGTAACAGGGGGAATTGCATCAGTGGCACAGCCATGCCCCAATAAAATGATGCAGCTGAGCCGCCACAGACTGCATACAAATAAATAGATAAACAAGCAGTCATAGACTGGTACTTAAGAAATCGTCAACTTGACCTCTGACCTTGTCTAAAAAAGCTGTCTCTGGAGAAGGTAGCGACGCAAACCAGAAGTTTCTACAATGATTCTGTACCAAACCATCAAAAATCGAATGTTTGACCTCACTGTGACCTTGACCTTTGACCGATTTTGACCAAAATCTAATCAGCGCTAGCCATCACCCTCCTGAATCACGTGGTGCAATTTGACATTGGAAGCTTCTTCCGTTCTCGAGTTACCGCGGATTAACGTCACGTAAAGGTCACACTCGACGCCCCCCCCAACCCAACTCGAAAGGACGCCAGGGCGAGCGCGATGACGTCAGCGCGCACACGCAAAACCTTTACGTGACTCAACGACGCGTCTGCTCGAGCGCGCTGCATCATGTGACGAGCCGCGAGAAATATTTTTATACATTCTTAAAACGTCTCCAAAACATCCGATTTTTACCAGAATTTCGACAAGCGAGTGTTAAGCGTCCTAAGCGATCGCAAAAACCGAAGACAAAATTAAAATCGAAGTTAAAACTGTGGTGTCCGAGGCGCGGCGGAACATGGAGAGCGAGAGCGTAGCAGTAACTCCGCTTTATTGCGTGTCCGGATGTACATTATTGCCACCCCTTGCGGGCGAGTCGTGATGTACGAAAACCCAATCACGTGATACAGCACAAAAACGAACTCGCAAAATGACAATTCAAATGATGAAATGACAATTATAACATGACCAAACGAAATCGATCAACATTCAAAATCCTCCAAGTACCGCGGCCGTCTCCTGACCCGCCTCGGACGGGCAGCGATGCCAGACGGCCCAGGCTCAGATGCCTCCCGGCAATGTCGAGGTGACACCCTCGCCGGACTTGCCCCATCCGCAACAACAACCGCCCCCGGCCGACAAGCTTGCTCGTCCTCGAGCAGGACTGAATCAGGTGAACACCCCGCGGGCGTCGGCACCTCTGGCCCTGGCGATACGTCTGGCCACGGCGACATCACAGGTCCCACATCGCTCGGCACGGAGGGGGGGGGGGTGACTCTGAACAGCGATTCATGCAATTGGTCCACGTGCCGCTTCCACACCTCCCCACCATCAGTCTGCACCATGCAATTCGCCGGCCCTAGTACCACAGAGACCACACCCGGCACCCATTTGGAACCGTGGAAATAATCGCGCACAATTACCCGCTGTCCCACATCAAAACTGCGCAGCAGCGTCGGGTGTGACAGTCCCACTCACCGACCCTCCAGGTCGCAGCAAATCCAGTCTGGACCGCAATGCCCGTCCATAGAGACCAATGGCAGGAGAATCGCCTGTGACAGGATGAATAGCGTTCCTGTATTGGAGCAAAAAGACATCGACCACCGTCTGCACAGGTGCAACACACCCCCTGCGCAAAGCCCGTTTCAACATCTTAACAAATGACTCCGCCTGCCCATTCGTCGCAGGATGATACGGTGCGGACCTTCGATGTCGAATACCATTTTGACGCATAAACTCATCAAATACACCTGTAATGAACTGCAGACCGTTATCAGAGACCAGAACCTTGGGTAATCCTTTATTAGCAAAGATCGTCCGCAGTTTTTCTACTGTAATGTTTGCTGATGTATGCTGCATCATTACAACCTCCGGCCATTTTGAGAATGCATCGATCACAATCAAAAACATTTTGCCATTAACCGGTCCCGCAAAATTCACATGGACCCTTTGCCAGGCCCTGGCTGGGGTAAGGCCATAGTCCCGAAGCTCGACGCGGGTTATCAGCATCTGTTTGGCACGTGGTGCAACGCTTAACCAACTGCTCCATGTCTTTGTCCAACCCCGGCCACCACAACAGGCTACGAGCAAGACTCTTGGTCTTCACGATGCCAAGGTGACTGACATGCAGTTCTTCCAAACACCGCTGCCTGAACTTCGGTGGAATCACCGCCCTTATTCCCCACATAACGCACTGTTGGAGCAACGACAGCTCCGATACGCGCGGCGTGAAAGGCTGAAATGCCGGTGTGGAAGGTAGATCGCTCCAATTCCCCATAGAAATCGCCTGGACGACACGGGCGAGCACTGGATCATGAGCCGATTCCACCGCGACCTGTTTGGCCGTGATCGGCCCGCTTTGGACCTGGCCCAGCGCGAACACATCAACCTGGTCGGCTGACTCAGACGCAGCTGGACCCTCTGCGCAAGGCAAGCGCGAGAGCCCGTCGCAGTTAGCATGCATTTCGGTGCTCCGGAACTGAATATCGTAATTGTAAGCAGCAAGAAAGACACCACCGCTGTATCCACACGGCCGCTAACACCGGTACCCCACGTTCGGGTCTCAGGATGAATTGAAGTGGTTTGTGATCCGTCTGCAAAGTCAAATGCCGCCCCAGCAGGTATTGATGAAACCTCCACACACCCCAGATGAGGCTGAGAGCCTCGCGCTCGATCTGGGCATATTCCCGCTCTGCTGCGGACAGGGTCCAGGATGCAAAACAAACAGGCCGCTCGGAACCATCGTCCATCCTGTGGGAGAGCACTGCCCCGTTGTCGCATGCCAATAAGAGCGGACGCGCAGGCTCGTAGTGCACGAGGACCGTATCCTCTGTGAGCAGCCGCTTGACGCGGTCGAACGCCGCCTGGTGTGCAGGCCCTCAGGCCCAGCGCTCGTCCTTCCTGAGCAACCGCGTTAACGGCGCAAGCTGTGAGCTAAGCCCGCGCACGAACCTTTGGTAATACTGGGCCATAGCAATGAACGAGCGCAGCTGCGTCTTGTAGCGAGGCGGTGGCATGTGCTGAATCGCCTCCACCTTCCAAGGGCCTTTCAACAGCCCTCCGGCGTAATGATGTGCCCGAGGTATTCCAAGCGCTGCTTTAAGAACGCGCACTTGTCTCTGTTCAAGCGCAGGCCGCAAGCTTCTAGCTTCATCAGCACTTGGGCAATGTTCGCAAGATGCTCGTCCGCAGTTTTCCCCGCAATAAGCACATCATCCAGGTAGGTCTGAGCGGGCAGGCCAATGCAAACCTGATCCATGGCTTTCTGCCACAAAGCTGGGGCCGAAGCAATCCCAGAACAGAGTCGGGTATATCGATAGAGTCCTTCACACGTGTTGATTGTCAAAAGCTCGCTACTCCCGGGATCCATCGGCAGGTGAAAATATGCATCACGCAGATCAAGCTTCGTGAAGTATTGACTCCCCGCCAATCATGCATATATTTCATCGATTGACGGCAGTGGATATTGCTCCACGCTGAGCCCCGGGTTAACCGTGGACTTGAAGACCCCGCACAATCGGATGTCTCCATTCCGTTTCAGCACCCTGACGACCGGGGTGGCCCAATCTGAGTACGACACCCGTTCGATCACTCCACAGGCCTCCAGCCTATCCAGTTCACCCTTGACCTTGTCCCGCAGGGCATACGGCACCGGTTGTGGTTTACAAAAACGAGGAACCACCGCCTCCTTCAGGAAGAGCTTTGCCTTCACGCCCTTGAGTTTCCCAAGGTCGTCGCAAAACAAACCTTGATGTCTTTGAAGAATCTTCTCCAACTGATCCTCCCATCGGCTCGGCCCGGGTTGCACAAGGTGAACGGCGGCCCAGTCTAGCCTGATGCGGGTCAGCCAGTCTCGGCCTAGGAGAGACGGACCCTCCCCCGCACGATGTACAACGGAAGCGCGACGACCTGGCCTTGGTACCGCACAGACACGTCTGCCATCCCGATCGGCGTTATCTTCTCGCGGGTGTACGTGAATAGTGTGAGGTCGGACCTGATAAGCTTCAGGTCGTTGAGTCTACGCGCTGTCTGTTCGCTGATGATCGACACTGCCGCTCCCGTATCAACCTGAAACGTGATCGGCGTGTTGTTCACTTCGACTTCCACCGTCATCGGGCGCGCCGCCGCAGGGCCAATCAAAAACAAGTCCATCAACAGCTGCCGGTTTCGCCCGGGTCACCTAGCACATCGCCATCCATGACCTTAACAGTGGCCAACGCCCCTCGGCACACACGCTTCAGATGACCCACCTTGTGACAATGTAAACACACGGTGTTTTTAAACAGGCACACATGGCGCAGGTGTCGACCTCCGCATCCCAAACACGTTCGCGGGGTCACCTTTCCGCTCGCGCGGCGATGTCTGGCCCCGGCCTGCACCGAAGGTCGTGCATGCGTCCCGGGGCGCTCGCGACACCACGTGGGCCCCCGGGCCATCTGGCAAGTTGCGGCCGGTGATGGCCCGCACATCTCAGAGTCTGCTCGACAGCTATAGCAGTGTCAACCGCCGAGGTAAATGTAATGGCTTCACCCTTCAGCCGTAGAACCACCGAAACCATTTTCGCATCTTGCAAACCAGAAATAAAACGACCTCTGAGCCGAGCTGGACGCTCCTCTGCCGTGAACTTGCAGGCCACGGAAGAATGCTTCACTCGCGCCACGAAATCAGCGACGCGCTCCTCCGTACCTTTCACGAGGCGATCAAACTGGTATCGAGCCAGCTGTAATGACTTCTCCGGCGCCATGTGTGCTTTCATCTCCTGCACAATGTCCCGAAACAACAGCGTGTCCCCACTGGGCTTGTCCGGCGCCACCAAATCACTCAGCAGTCGATAATGTTCCGCCTATAGCGAGGCGAGCAAGATCGACTTCTGTTTGCTCTCGTCAACCACATCATTCGCGTGGAAATAGCACCCCAACTGTTCTGAAAACAATTCAGTCGTCTCTGACGAAAACGGGCACCTGTCCGTGCGCCGTGACTCGTCGATCAACCATCCTCGTCAGCCAATTGTGGTGTCAGAGGCGTGGCGGAACATGGAGAGCGAGAGCGTAGCAGTAACTCCACTTTATTGCGCGTCCGGATGAACATTACTGCCACCCCTTGCGGGCGAGTCGTGATGTACGAAAACCCAATCACGTGATACAGCACAAAAACGAACTCGTAACGTCGACCGAAGCAAAAATACTCCATTTCTCCACAGGAATTTACGGAATTATTTAATATTATTTTATAAACTAAATTTTTAAAACAGCCGTAACTCGACGAATTGACACACATATTCCGCCGAACTTACCTCGATCTTCCAAACTCACGCTCCGTCAACAATACCTGTGGTAACTTTTCTCGAGTTATCATGTTTTGGATGTTTGACCTCACTGTGACCTTGACCTTTGCCCGATTTTGACCAAAATCTAATCGGCGCTAGCCATCACTGTCCTGAATCACATGGTGTAATTTGACATTGGTAGCTTCTTCCATTCTCGAGTTATCGTGCCTACAAACAAACAAACGCACAAACAGAGGATGGAAGTGATGAATATACTTACGAAATCTAATAACCATTGAAAGATGGGGCCAAAAACTATAAACAGCACGATATCTCAAAAATGTTGCGGATGGGTTCGGACCAAACTTGGTGGACAGGTTGGATGTGTGACAAGGAACAATTGATTAGATTTTGATGAAGATCCAGATACTAGAGTTTTTTTTTATTTAATTTTATTAAATTTTTTTCAAGTGATTCTTCACCATTAAGAGATGGGGCCAAAAATGCTATATGTAGCATATTTCAAAAATGTATTGGGTCCAAGATGTTCTCGTGGATCAGGCATTGTGTGGTGGAAGTATGTGCTGCACTGAGTTCCCTTCTAGCTTGGCTGTCTTGTACTCCAAATTAACTTATGTATGAACGAAGGAAAGAAAAATGGGGAAATTAACCAATTTGACGTGAACTCCACATCGACTTGTAGGCCAAAAAATGCGGTATTATTTTATGATGAATACACTTCTAAGCCAACAGGCATATTGGAACCGGCGGGCAATGGACTATTTGTGGGGATCGGAAGGCAATTTTTGTTGTTTGAAAAAAAAATTTCTATTCCAGTTCTGCTGATTTTTTTGTGAAATGACTTTTGACAAACTGTTCCAGCTGGCTTATGCCAATCTACGCATGTTTACAGCACACCCTTGGAACTTAATCTGATGGATTAAAAACAAAAATAATTTGGCCTGTATTGGTAGCCATCTTGGATTTTGTCTCGAACATAAAACGATCTTCTTCTCCAGAAGTACGAAATCGATTGTTATGAAATTTGGCAATCAGCTTTATGAGCACCCCAAGACCATATTGAGTTTGAAGCTGCTGCTCAAACTCTGAAAGCTGATCACTTGTTAAAATGGTCACATGAACATGGCCACCATCTGTGAGGTAAAATGGCCTCCAGAGTTGGACTTTTACAAATTTGGTCATATCACTGAATACCCCATGAGCTAGGCTTTACTGTGATCTGTAGGTTGTTGACAGATGCTTTATATTTTGTATTTTAAGAGCTGAAATGTCCATCTCCATTAGCAATGCCTTCTTCCGGCACATTGTCGAGCAAGGAAGCAGCACGTACCATTTTAATGCGTTTGGTACGACTAGGCGGGGTTCGAATAACTGATTTCCCAGACTCACAGTGGACACTCTAACTATCATGCCACCGAGTCTGGTTGATTTGAATTGGTGCCACCGAGTCTTTTAGACGAATTGTGATGTTAATAAAAAGCAAAAAATTTTAACTTAAAAATAGATGTATTTATAAATCGAATTTGAAGCTCATGGGCAGTGTGACCACTCCTCATTTTCATAAATGCCAAGGTGAGCCAATTTAAAAAAGCCAATAATTCACAAGGTTTCGGAAAAGCGATGATAATAGAAAACCAAGACGCCAAGGTGAACAACGAATAGCCAAGATCTTGTGAAAATAGCCAAGGAGTCTAAAAGACACTGCTTATGGGAGAGCCTTTGACAGAGGATGAGAGGTAAATGCATGAACGATGGGGAAGAGGAAAACAAGTGGACAAGAATGAAATATCCCGATAGGTAAAACAGATAGGAGAAGTAAATATACAAGGAACCTGGACACAGGAGGGGCTGTTTGGCTTATCATCACTGTACTCAATTCGCGCAAAATTAATAAAACACATCAGATATAAAATAAAAAAATTGGGGGGGGGGGGAGGGGATGAAGGGAGTTGGTGGGTGACGAATGAACAAACACCATTACTTTTTGCCAAGACCTCAGTCATTACACGTGGATGCAATCACCCATCCCTACCTTAATTACCCACCAATCTGGGCAATGTCCGGGTAGTCTTCTATCCACAATGCTTCGAGCTACCTATCAAACTCAAATTTAAACCTATCTACTGTTTCTGCTACGACTAGCTATCCAAGGAGACCATATCATTCATTGATGTACTCCTGAGGTAAAACACTCCTGCCTTCCTACCATCCGAACTCTCCTCTTTGCTGTCTCAGGCTGTGGCTCTTGGTCCTGTCACTGTTCAAATTTCAAATCACAAGTCTTTGGGAAATGCCTAAAGAGGGGAGTGACTTGAAAAGGGATAAAGTCAGCGAGTAATACCTTGTATCATTCAAAAGGAGCCGTGGTATTTTTCGAAAGTTTGCCTTCTGAAAATCAATTTCTTGTTGGGTGTGTGCTTCGACAGGCTCTTGAACATTTGGGAAGATATATTGCCAGACAAGCGAACATCAACTACTTTGACTGCGAAAATGTGTCTCGACGACACGTTATTTGGCACAACAATTGAAGATCTTTGTTTCTGCCCACCTGCATCCTCTTTCTTCTTACCTCGGTGAGTATATGTGTGATTGATTGCACATCACATGACCCTCACACCCTGTGTTTTTCATTGCTGCTTTGGTGAAGATTTGAAGAGTGATTAGGTTATTGCTGTGATATTAGCTGAAGAGTGTGTCAGTGAATGAAGTTTTCCAAGGAGACCATTCCATGCATTAACGAGCCTCGAAGTAAAAGACCCGTACCTTTCCTATCATCCTAACCCTCCTCTTCTCTACTGTCAGACTTGAAAATTGATAAATTCAGCGATTAATACCTTATCATTCAGAACACCTGATGTATACAATGTATATACAGGGTGTAACAAAATTCTGGAATCATCGGTTAATTGTGGATTTTTGCTTTTGTGGAACAAAATTCTGGAATCAAATTCTTTTATTGTTTTTTTTTAATATATTTTACTTTGACACTGTTCATCGTTGAGGCATGGGCTTTGTTCAATGTCAGCGATGGAAATCTTGACAAGTTTCTCTCTGGCTTAAACCTCCGGCATGTAAGAGGACCAGTTCAGCGTTGTCTTGCATCGTGTAACCCATTTTCATAGGTTCTATCCAAAAAAAAGTAAAAAAACTAACTAACTCACCAATGAATCCAGAATTTTGTTACACCCTGTATAAGACGAGGATGGCTGTCTGTTCGTCCATTAGCTGTTACACTGATTTGTCTGTGTGAGGCGAGGTGCAATGTGATTGTGTGATTGGCTCCTGGCAAGATTATCGTATAGGCTTGCTAAATACTGATATTCTAAATCCGATTCCGCATTTGACGAGTAAAACTCTTGGCCTAAATAATCATGTCAAAATCTAGAGTGAGATCTGAATTTTTTTCTGGAAAAAAGCGATTTCTTTCGAATCTGATATAATTAAATTATACGCTCGTGGGAGGTGAGTTAAAAATGGCTTCAAAATGCTTCGTTTTTTATTTCACTCTTTTAAAGGTAGTTATTGTATGTCTGATTTTATTCCACACTGTCCAGGGACACCAGCAGCGATCTTTTTGGATTCGGATTAGACTTTTATTCTTTGTACCTTTTTAACGTTTAGATCCAACCTCGGCCGACAGAATGACCTTGAGGTACGCACACTCACCTCTAAGCTGTCTCGTCTGGGTTTGAATCTCAACCCACCTATAAAATGTCATCCTGGTGTTTCACGGGCAGGGTGAATCGTCAATGTTTGTCGTTCCTACGCGTTAAACTGGGCGTCCTGACTTCTGACAATTAATGGATGTTAAGATCCCCACGGATCCCCACCAAGAGTGCAACACAATTGACCATTTAAAAGTCCATGAAATATTATTTCAATTGATAGATTAACTTAAACCTTTCCCGTCAATGGGGAAAGATACTCTTCCTCGTATATGCTCCGTGCAAATACAACCCGTTGCTTTGCTGACTGGAATATCAAGGAGAGGAGGGGAGGGGGAGAAACAAATGAGGGAGGATGGAGGGGAGAGAGAAGAGACGGGGGGGGGGGGTTGGGAGCGAGGAGGATGGGGGAGTGAAGAGGGGAGGAAGTTTGAAAGGGGTTTGGGATTAGGTAAGTGTGAGGGGTGGGGTTCTTGACTTGCGTATGGTAGTGGACTTGTGGGGGCGGGGGCGGGGGGGTAATGAAGGATTGAACAAAATGGGGTATGTTAATACAACACGTGAAGATAGCAAGGAGATGTCCATGGGGGAGGGGTGAATAGGGGGAGGGGGTATGCATGATGAGAGGTGGAGGGAAGGCAGCGTGATGGGAGGGGAAGGGAAGGGCAATAAAACGTGCCCAAACAACATTTTCTTTTTTTTAACCTCAGGGTTCTATATAAAACTGGGCAGGAGCATAAAAAAACCCATGCTATCTACCTGGAAAAGGCCAAACTGCATGCATGCTCACACAGGCAGTAACCTTTGCACCCCTCCAGTCAGCTCACTCCGAATCTGATTCGTACATGCTACCCTCTGGGGAAGCACTTGTAAATTCAAAAGTAAACTGTTGGTCCTTAACAGTCCCCACAGAGGGGAAGTGGAGGGGTGGTGGATGGAGAGGGTGATGGAATGAAGGAGGTTGATTGAAGGAGAGAGTGTTAGAGGGAACGAACGAGAGGGGTGGTGGTGGAGGGAGGGAAGGAACGAACGAGAGGGGTGGTGGTGGAGGGAGAGAGGGAACGAACGAGAGTGGTGGTGGTGGAGGGAGAGAGGGAACGAACGAGAGGGGTGGTGGTGGAGGGAGGGAGGGAACGAACGAGAGGGGTGGGGGAGGGAGAGTGAGGGGTGGTGGGGGGAGGGGGGAGCGAGAGGGGTGGTGGGGGAGGGGGAGCGAGAGGGGTGGTGGGGGAGGGGGAGCAAGGGGGTGGTGGGGGAGGGGGGAGCGAGAGGGTGGTGGGGGAGGGAGGGAGCGAGGGGGGTGGTGGGGGGAGGGAGGGAACGAGAGGGGGGTGGTGGGGGGAGGGAGGGAACGAGAGGGGGTGGTGGGGGGAGGGAGGGAACGAGAGGGGGTGGTGGGGGGAGGGAGGGAACGAGAGGGGGTGGTGGGGGGAGGGAGGGAACGAGAGGGGGTGGTGGGGGGAGGGAGGGAACGAGAGGGGTGGTGGGGGGAGGGAGGGAACGAGAGGGGTGGTGGGGGGAGGGAGGGAGGGAACGAGAGGGGTGGTTGGGGGGAGGGAGGGAGGGAACGAGAGGGGTGGTTGGGGGAGGGAGGGAGGAACGAGAGGGGTGGTTGGGGGGAGGGAGGGAACGAGAGGGGTGGTTGGGGGGAGGGAGGGAACGAGAGGGGTGGTTGGGGGAGGGAGGGAACGAGAGGGGTGGTGGGGGGAGGGAGGGAACGAGAGGGGTGGTGGGGGGAGGGAGGGAACGAGAGGGGTGGTGGGGGGAGGGAGGGAACGAGAGGGGTGGTGGGGGGAGGGAGGGAACGAGAGGGGTGGTGGGGGGAGGGAGGGAACGAGAGGGGTGGTGGGGGAGGGAGGGAACGAGAGGGGTGGTGGGGGGAGGGAGGGAACGAGAGGGGTGGTGGGGGAGGGAGGGAACGAGAGGGGTGGTGGGGGAGGGAGGGAACGAGAGGGGTGGTGGGGGGAGGGAGGGAACGAGAGGGGTGGTGGGGGGAGGGAGGGAACGAGAGGGGTGGTGGGGGGAGGGAGGGAACGAGAGGGGTGGTGGGGGGAGGGAGGGAACGAGAGGGGTGGTGGGGGGAGGGAGGGAACGAGAGGGGTGGTGGGGGGAGGGAGGGAACGAGAGGGGTGGTGGGGGGAGGGAGGGAACGAGAGGGGTGGTGGGGGGAGGGAGGGAACGAGAGGGGTGGTGGGGGGAGGGAGGGAACGAGAGGGGTGGTGGGGGGAGGGAGGGAACGAGAGGGGTGGTGGGGGGGAGGGAGGGAACGAGAGGGGTGGTGGGGGGAGGGAGGGAGGGAACGAGAGGGGTGGTGGGGGGAGGGAGGGAGGGAACGAGAGGGGTGGTGGGGGGAGGGAGGGAGGGAACGAGAGGGGTGGTGGGGGAGGGAGGGAGGGAACGAGAGGGGTGGTGGGGGGAGGGAGGGAGGGAACGAGAGGGGTGGTGGGGGGAGGGAGGGAGGGAACGAGAGGGGTGGTGGGGGGAGGGAGGGAGGGAACGAGAGGGGTGGTGGGGGGGAGGGAGGGAGGGAACGAGAGGGGTGGTGGGGGGAGGGAGGGAGGGAACGAGAGGGGTGGTGGGGGGAGGGAGGGAGGGAACGAGAGGGGTGGTGGGGGGAGGGAGGGAGGGAACGAGACCGGTGGTGGGGGGGAGGGAGGGAGGGAACGAGAGGGGTGGTAGCCTATTCAAACTAAGGGAACTCTGAGGTGGTGCATGAATGAAAACTGTGTTTGTGTTAATTTAAACACCGCTTTTAATGATAATTTTGGGGGTGCTAATCATGAAAAACCAAAATGAGTCTTTCCAAGATAGCAGCGTCACCTCCTTGGTGAGCCCTCTGTCAGCTCGCTTGAGTCTAAAGCTGCCATTTTTTTTTTGGCCTGTTCAACAATTCCTTGCCTTGGAACAGGCCGTAATGGTTTCTTTACGATAGTTTTTTTTTTTCCTCACATATATCATCGATTGCCTGATCATCATACCTACAAATCGCTGGATACATTGCAATGCTTATAAATGCCCGGAGACACCAGCGTTTGTGGCTTTATTTAATTTCTGCACATTCCCTAACCTCCAGAATCTCTTGATCTCATATCAGCCGAATTTCAAAATTTAAACTTTTGTTGACTTCAGCAGGAGTTTTGACTGCTTAATAAAAAAAAGTGTTCATTTGTCCATTTCGGACATCGTTTGCCATTCGAGGCATCAACGGGTGCATGGTTTTTATATAACCGATCGACAATCTCTAATCGCTTGCCAAGACAGCCATTCCTTATCAATCGTTTTGTTGGAATGCTTGCTTGAGTGCTTAAGCCACTTGGCGAGCACTCTAAAATATTCGCACTGTCAATGAATACATCAATCGACTGAACTAAGTTCATGGCTCACCCGCCTGCTTTTGACCGTGCAGTGCCTCATGCGGTGAGTTGATTGGTGGTTCGTTCGCTGAAAATGTGCATTTGTATTTCACACCACGTTTCTCCCTTTTCAGTCGGGTGGTAGGAAGGGGGAATCACCACCGGAAGAGGGACAAATTTTCATCCAACTTTTCTAGACCAGTTTTTGTGTAGATTACGAATATGAAAGGTGATTAGCCAGGTTCGAGGCCTTTTCCGAGATATTGCGGGTCAAATGTCAACCGGGGTCAAATTTAGCCAATTATGAGTTTTTACTATAAAAGTGATTGTGAAAGCTAAAATACTCTGTATTTATGGTTCGTTTATACTTTCAAGTGTCTAATCTTTATCAAAACAGAAAATCAAATCATCTTAGGGCTGACTTTAATTCAAAGGTCAACAAATAACAACTAGTGAAAAAACAGATAAAATACCTAAAACTGGTCTATTTTGCTGAAAATTGTGATCAATGTTTCATCTAAGCTAAAATCGAGGAACGGGCACCCCTGCCCATTTTCCCAGCCATGTGTCCTTGTGGGATCCCCCAGGGGCACCTCCTTGCCCCCAGAACGTTTTCAAAAATATTGATTTTTATCCCCCTCCGCGTGGTGGAAGGGGGATTTTGTTTTAAATTGCAAACGATTTCAAACTGGTAAAATAGCCTGAAGTCTGTGTAAAAAAAAAAACGCTAAAACTGAAAAGAATAAATTGATGAAAATGACAGAGTAATTTCCATCTTTTGCAGCCAGTGGCGTATCTAGTATGAAGCTAAAGCTTTAGGGCCCCCAATCCCAGAGGGGCCCCCAATCCCAGAGGGGCCCCTGAAGCAACTTTTTACTATCATTGGCTGGTACTATGTCGATGTTGTACAGGCTTAAAGCCAATATCTTATTCTACTTTTCAATAATATGCCGCCAATTTTCTCTCATCTTTCCACGACAACAACGTGTTTTTTTTTGTTTTTAAATTACAAGGCGCTGCAGTAATTTACCGGAAAGTTA
>NC_140968.1:106292956-106300456 GCF_056783735.1 Eptatretus burgeri
GGTCACACGTGGTCGCCGGGCATGTGGGCGGTTCACGGTGCTTCCAGTCTCTCTGAGGCGCGTTCTCAGGCGGCTAATGGTGGAGTGGTGGACATTGAAGTGTGCTGCAACGGCCCGTACTGACGTCCCAGCATTCAGCATGCCAATGGCGCGCTCCCTCAAGATTTGTGACATCTGTGGCATGTTGACATTTGGCACCAGTCCACATTTTGGGGAGGCCTTTTATAGGGCAAGCTATAGGGAGTGTTTGTGTCCTGGTCACGCTCACTGACCATCACTCTGTCAAGCCCCATGGTGCTCATGGGAAGGATTACTCAACGTGTGAGTCCACACACTCAGAGTGGTCAATTTCAATGGGAACATCTGTCTTGAGCAAAACAAAGGAACCATTGCTCAAACATATCATCGGTTTGACCATTTTCCCATAATGGCAATCTTGAATTAGATATTTAGTTTGGTGCGTTTATATTTTTGTTCAGTTATACAATGTTTCTTGTTACATTTTTTGTGTCAAATTCACCTTCTGAGGGAGTCAGCATGTGCAGAAGAGGGTTTTTACATTGCAGATGCTGTTTGAGGAGTGGCATTTCGAGGAGTGTTTCGTCACCTCTCGGCGGTGACGGTCTGTCGACGACAGATGTAATAACGTCATCGAATGACCAATGATGTCATGACGAAATTACGCCTCTAAGCGTAATCAGACGTTAACAGAAATTATATATATATAATATATTTGAGGATTCAGCGGTGGCGGGATTCGCACGATGGCGTCATTCACTGTCCGTAACCAGTTTGGGTTTTCGCACCCTACTCTCGACAGCCAAATGTTACAGATTTGGCGCCACCCTCACCACCGCCGTCTCCGGGGTTATAACGCTGGCTGGTTCGGCACAATTCTCAGGTTACGCCTCTCGAACCACGATACCAAATTACACCTGTACCTTGCCAGCTGGGGGAATATACCCTGGTTATAGACTGGTTTTGTCAGAGACCGAGCGGAGCCTACCAGTCTGTAACCATTTTCGTTTTTATATCCAAATCGAGTGGATCCATCTTCGACGCGGCACGAATTAATTCAAAGCGGCAACTTCATACGAATCAGCCAGATTTATTGGGGACTTCGGGGAACACGACACGAGCAAAGCATTCACTGCAATGTTATATAATATATATATATATATATATAATATATATATATATATAATATATATATATATATATATATATATATATATATATATATATATATATATATTGTTGCGGATTCGCGCCCGCCGGCGTGCGAACGGCCACGTAACTCGAATCGCGGCACGTCGCCCACCGGACGGACAATCCAGTCGTGACCCTCTCGGACTAACGCCGGGAACCAGTCACGGGTGGACCTTTTGGTCTCACCGCGATCGAGCCAATCAGCCCCCGCGTGGGATAGGGTTGCTCGCCAAATTCGACCTACCTAAGTACCCACGCGGAGGGTAGACCGGGCGATCGCACCTCGCCGCAGGTCGACTTCGGACACGGGCCACTTAAGCGACCCGTTCCGTACTATCAGAATAACCGAGCTGTGTTATCGTCGACCTCGACGGTTCGATTAATTATCGGGCGTACTCAGCCCACTACCAACCCTTTACGTGAAGCAAGATGAGGGTTCAATGGGGAAAAGACGAAGCGAAGCGGGAGAACAGTTCAACAATAAAGCACATTTATTCGCGGCACACGGGAAGCACACAAATACAATTCCACCAAATGCACACAAAAAAAAGAAAACACAATTCCATTTACACAAAAAGCAAATATAAAAGTGAAAACACAGTGCAGAGCTAATACCGACTACCGAGCACACGGCAACACTTATACAATTCTACTTCACAGACGGCGCCGACAACACATACCCAAAACCAAGGAAAAGAAATACCCTCAAGGATGAGGCGGGCCTGAGGCCGAGACCGGGTCGCGCCTACCCGTCTGGTGATGAGACGCGGAGCGGCGATGGTGCCTCACTCCGCGGGCCTCACGGACAGTGTCAGGCAGGGGGTGGGAAAAGGGGCCCCCTTGGTCGCACTATCTCAGCGCGGGGGGGGAAACAGGAGGGGGTTGCTGATGCTCGGGGTATAGAGGATCTTTATTATCCCTGGTGTGCGTCTCCACCTCGGCCAGGTCGCGCTGCCGGCCTTCCTCGGGCGTGCAGCTCCTGGCACCGACGCGAGCACCCCCTCGTCTGCCTTCGCCGCTGCCGCCTCTCCGCCTCTGGACTCTCCACCCTGGACTCTTCTTTGGGCTCTCCTCGTTCGACTCTCTTCAGCTTCTCCAGCTAATGCAGGCTTCGGGCTCCAGACTTCCACACTGCTCTGACTGACGAACACGGTCCTTTTATCCCCCCGTAGCTTCGCCTTTGAACCCCTCCCTTTGACCTTTCACCTCGCTCCCCATTGGCCCGAGAAAAAGTGGGCGTGAAGGCTTTTTGATCCACAAATTTGCATATATCGATCGTTCTGGAGGCGGGGCCAAATCGCCCCTCGCTCACCGATTGGACGGCAAAAAGTGGGCGTGTGTCGTTTTTGATCCGTTTTTGAAGCACAAAATCCGTGATTTTGTACACGCTGTTCGACGTGCGCCCTGCACGAGTCCAACACCGGTACCCACAGCGGGGCAAGAACGGTGGCGATGCTACGGTTGCGAGGTGTGACGGGAAGGTCGTGGCGGTTGTGGTGAAGCGGCGTTGTGGTTGGTGGTTGATGTTGTGGTTGTGGTGGTAATCATGGCGGTTGGTCCAAAATAAAGATAGTAAAAGAAAAACGTCTATCCTGAAGAGTCGCAGCACGTATAAATGACATGTATTCCCACTAGACAACGGGTTTGGGCCTAACTACACATATACTTGCCGAGATACCTCACCTAAGGGACCTGAATGGTGGTTTGCGAATCTGGTAACCACAACACTACCCCCTCCCCTTTTTACAGACTCGTCCCGAGTCGTCAAATTTTCGTGTACCATCATGTGTAGTTTTCCCCTAGTACATTTTACCTACGGATCCCTGAGTGCGACATTCATGGTATTCGTGTCCCCAAAATAAATAACCTGAGGGCTGCGTAACTATCTAAACAAACTCACTCATACGGACGACTTAAATAAAATTGCCGGCGCTAAGACATACATGCCGGGGGCGCACTCATATTTACAGTACATCTTAACCTTAACTTACAAATTTTACACTAAACCATGGCCCAGGATCATTGAACTCTGCAAAAGAAAGCAGTTAGCAGGGAGCCAGGCTGCCCACATGCAGTCTCTGGCTCAAAACAATGCAGGTGACAGGGAACGTTGCTGGCTGCTCACACGCAGTCCAAGGCCTTCCCTTTTGAACTGAACGCAGTGAACCACAACGGTGCATGGGCTGCACAAACGCAGTCTCCGTGCCAGCTCAAGTGGCACACGCAATGAGCACAACGAATGGATGCATGAATGGATGGACGCAAAACACGGTGCACGGGCCGCCACTGCAGGCCCGTGTTGTAGCTGCCAACAGGGCAGTTCTCGCAGCTTGCAAACTGTTGCCTTGCGGATCCTGGCGCACATGGAAATGAACAGGGGGGGGGGGCAAAGCAAAAATTGAACGGGGCTGGTGAACCTGGGCAGTGGGCATGGCATGGCAAAGGTGAGCAGGCAAACACAGCCCGCAGAAGAAGGCCGCTGCAGGCAAACACAGCCGGCAGACGAACTGGCCGGCACAGGCCTTGAAGTACACAGCCAGCAGATGAAGCTGGCCAGCTTTTGCCGTCAGTGGAGGTTGGTGGAGGGAGTGCGGTGGTGCTGGCCACTTGGAAGGCGGGCTCGGACCTACCTACCTGTCTCCCTCCCACCTATCGCCTTTGCCTGTCACTGTACATACCCACTCCCTTAATTTGTCAAACCCCAATTTAGCCCCCTTAATTTTTTTGTTGTTTTTTTATTTTTACTTCCCCACTATAACTCGTCCCCTAACCCCCTGTACTGTCCTTGTTCGGCTAACCTATCCTGTCACCTAGCCTACTCCCAACCCCTACGTTCCCTTCCCGGAGGGGAATAAGGGAGAGCTAACGTCCTGTGTCGAGGCCCAACGAAGCCTCAGAATGGCCTCCCCAGAGTTCGGCGATCTTAACACCAAGTGGGTCCAGCGGCCCACAACGACAGCGAGGGGATGGATGGTGCGGAGGGGTACATCTCCTAATCTACCCTAACCATTTAACTGTTAAACTACCCCGGGGCTTTCAACAAGCGCCTCTCGCTTAAACTATTGGTTCTAACAACCCAGATTCCCGTCGCCTGTGTTGGTGTCCTTACAATTTCGGGCCTCGCCCCCCAATTTTCTCTCCGTGCCCTCACACGGTCTCCTGGCTGGGACACGTGGCTCCCTTTGGCAGGCACGACCCTCTGCCGAATCTCCCGCTATGGCACCCCCGGGCACTACACTGCCTCCGAGCCTACCAGCTCCCTAACACCGGGGAGTGCCCCCCATGGCACCTCCCCTGAAACGCACACGTGGGAGGCCGGCCTCCCGGGCCCCTTTCCGAGGGTCACCCGTGCCCACAACACTGCCCACGCGGCTAATGGCGCCCCGGGCCCCCGCACCAAGCAGGCGCACCCGTGCCCACTACGCTATCCCGGCCCCCCATGGGCCCATGGCCTACCGCGGCCGACTAGCCTGGTGCCCGGGGTACCCACTCAGCGATACTCACCTTTCGCAGCCACGCTCCCAAGCCCGTCAACAGGGCTCCTGCACCCCTCCAAATGGGTCTCGAGCCTACTTTCCCACCAACAACAAAACAACCTCCATTTTTCAATTTGACTAACCCAGCTAACTCACTTTACTCTGACCCCGGGGTCCCTTGGGCGGGAGTCACTCCTCCCCCCAATCACTCATCGCACCATGCATTCCCCATTCACTCCACACACACAGACCCGCTGGCCTCACTCACTCAACATGTACACGTACTCACCCCACAACCCACAACTCTTCAACACACACACACCGCTGAACTCTGCCATCCTTCTAACTACCTCCCCTAACTAACTCGTGCTCCCACGTCGTCCCTTAAACTATAGCACGTTCCTTTTAACACTACGTAGCTAAACTACGTCCCCTCTACACATCCACAAGTCTGTCACTGTCTCCAAATAAATCATTTTATTTCCCAACCTAAATCTGGCTACAATCCCTCTAACTAATCCATTCCACGGACTCCATGAGGACTTACCCCTGCCCCATGGAGTCGGTCTAACTAAGCTAACCCTTCCCCCTAACTAGTTTCCATCCTGTGCCCAGGTAAGGGGGTCTTCCACCCCTTGCCCAGGAATCCTTTGCACCCGAAAGTGAGGCTTACTGTTTTCCTTTTTTTTTTCCATGCGCAGCACCTGCGCGGCAACTCAGAGCTCGCGCACTTTACACCTGCCCGTGACGTCATGCAGCTGCACGTGTACCTCGTCCCTCCTTGGACGGTACCATCCGGCCGGGATACCCCTCCTGCCGGATTCCAACCACACGTGCAGCCATGACGTCACCGTGCGCATAAAAAAAACACAAGCCCCACGTCTCGAGGGGTTCCCCACGCGAACACATGTGCTTTGCCCGTTGGAGCTGAACACACACGATCGCGTGGAGAACCCGTCCGGTCCAAATCCGTTTACCTGCCTAAACTTTGTCCGTCCGCGGGATCGGCAAATCCACCGCGTGCGTTTCCGGACCGGGACTTCACTCTCGCAAGCGAGCACGTGGCGGTCTCGTGCGTTGCACAGCACGAACCGCGTGCTCCCTGCTGGGTGAACCCGGCACGGTCCCCGAAACAACTACAGCCGCTACCCGGCTTTCTCTCCTCTGTCGCCGTCTCCGTCGTCGCCATTCAACCCACGCACACCTGCGTGTTACGACGCACACAGTCCACTCCATCACATTCACACCGGGAGACGCGGCTGCGTGCTCCCGCATGCCAACCGACATCTCCCTTACATACCGCTCTCTCACACACACGGTCTCCCTGGCACACAGCGACCTTGCACACGGCCGTTCACTCACGCGTGCCTCACTACTCACACAAACCATACTACTCACACGTGGTGCTCCATTCACTCGCGCGGGGGCACTCACCCGCGGTGCCTCACCCACACACGCGAGGGCACTCAACGGCTGTGCCTCATCCACACACCGTGCCTCACTCATACACGCGGGGGCACTCACCCGCGGTACCTCACTCATACACACGGCGACACTCACACACGCGGTCTCTTCCACACAACGTCCCTCACTCATACACGCGGGGGCACTCAACCGCGGTGCCTCATCCATACTCCGTGCCTCACTCACACACGGTGCCTCACCCACACACGCGGGGCTGGGAAGCACGTACTCCGACACCATCGCCACCACACCACTCACACACGGGGTCGCTTCCACACACGGGGACGCACTCACACCTTGCACCACACACACAGGGACAACCACACTGGGGATTTGTGTCCCCACAAGGGTCTCCGGGGCCTCTATACCCCCCAAGCTCTCCGTGCACCCGTCCACAGCACTCGTCCCCTCAACCTCGCAAAACACGACCGAACTCACCTGGTCGTGACTCACCTCAAGGGGGCATACTCCCTCCCCTCGTTCCTGGAGGAGGCCATCCAGCTGCTCGCACTGGGTCTCCACACGCTCCGCGAGCTCAACCCCATTGTCCTCCACTACCTCCGTGTGTGTGTGCGCGTCACTTACCCCGTCCTCACCGTGCAGTCTCTCCTCTATCGTTCCCTTCCCGGCTACCGTCACTGCCAACTCTTCACCCTTTACCTCCCTTGTCTCAACTATTATTATTTCCTTTGTCGTCACCTCGTGTCTCGTCTCACACGTTTTGGTCTCCCCATTTAATTTTTCCCTCTTGGTCACCGTCGATTCCTCTTTCACGACCCTTGCCCAACACGCCCCCCCGAATTATTTTTTTACCCGCCTCCACCGCGGGCCTGTCAGCCGTTGCACCCCCTTCCAGCTCGCCTGCTCCCACACGTAGAGTCGCCATTCCCAGCTCCCTGGTCACGGCCTTCATGCCCGCCTGCAGGCATCGGCCCATGTTCTGCGTCTCACCCCGTAGCTCTTTCATTTCTTTTTTCATTTGCTTGCCCATGCTTTTCATTTCGTTTATAAATTCATTTGCGTTTGCAGCCATCTTTTCGTTTATTTGTTGTGTATTAGCATCCATCGTCGTTTTCACTTCATTCATTTGCTTGTTCATGTCTTTCATTTCGTTTTTTATTTCATTTGTCATTGCCGCCAGCATGGCGCATAGCTGGGCCACGTCGGGTGCGCTTGAGTGAGCCGTTTCGGCAGGGGTTGGGGAAGGGTCTTGGTGGAGAGGGGGGGGAGGTGTCATACACTGCCGCACCCATTTCGGGCTCTGGGTTCAGTTGGGCGAGTCCGTGTTCCTGCACAATCAACATTTCCTGCACGGGGATTCCATCCTGGACCATGGATCCTACACATTCTA
>NC_140968.1:106312956-106329886 GCF_056783735.1 Eptatretus burgeri
TACATGGCCCCATCCATTCTCCCCTCAATACGATGCAGTCGTCCTGTCCCCTTTGCAGAAAAGCATCCCCAAAGAATGATGTTTCCACCTCCATGCTTCACGGTTGGGATAGTGTTCTTGGGGTTGTACTCATCCTTCTTCTTCCTCCAAACACAGCAAGTGGAGTTTAAACCAAAAAGCTCTATTTTGGTCTCATCAGACCACATGACTTTCTCCCATTCCTCCTCTGGATCATCCAGATGGTCATTGGCAAACTTCAGACGGGCCTGGACATGCGCTGGAGTGAGCAGAGGGACCTTGCATGCGCTGCAGGATATTAATCCATGACGGTGTGGTGTGTTACTTATGGTTTTCTTTGATACTGTGGTTCCAGCTCTCTTCAGGTCATTGACCAGGTCCTGCCGTGTAGTTCTGGGCTGATCCCTCACCTTTCTCATGATCAATGAGACTCCACGAGGTGAGATCGTGCATGGAGCCCCAGACCGAGGGAGATTGACTGTTATCTTGAACTTCTTCCATTTTCTAATAATTGCGCCAACAGTTGTTACCTTCTCACCAAGCTGCTTGCCTATTGTCCTGTAGCCCATCCCAGCCTTGTGCAAGTCTACAATTTTGTCCCTGATGTCCTTAGACAGCTCTCTGGTCTTGCCCATTGTGGAGAGGTTGGAGTCTGATTGATTGAGTGTGGACAGCTGTCTTTTATGCAGATAACGAGTTCAAACAGGTGCAGTTAATACAGGTAATGAGTGGAGAATGGGAGGGCTTCTTAAAGACAAAACTAACAGGTCTGTGAGAGCCAGAATTCGTACTGGTTGGGAGGTGATCAAATACTTATTTCATGCAATAAAATGCAAATTAATTATTTAAAAAATCATACAATGTGATTTTCAGGATTTTTGTTTTAGATTCCGTCTTTCACAGTTGAAGTGTACGTATGATAAAAATTACAGACCTCTACATGCTTTGTAAGTGGGAAAACCTGCAAAATCGGCAGTGTATCAAATACTTGTTCTCCCCAATGTATATATATATATATATATATATATATATATATATATATATATATATATATATATATATATATATATATATATATATATATATATATATATATATATATATATATATATATATATATATATATGTATGTATATGTATCTTCTTCTTCCTTCGGCTGCTCCCGTTAGGGGTCGCCACAGCGGATCATCCGTATGCTCCGCATAGTGATTTGGCACATGTTTTACGCCGGATGCCCTTCCTGACGCAACCCTGGTCGCCTCTTACAACACAGGGATATGGTACACCTATTTTAACCGGGGTATACACCGGCCCAGTACACTGGAACTCATTTTGCCGACCTCGAAGGATGACAGGCTGAGTCAACCCCCTGGTGTATTAATTCAGTGGCTGAACGGGGCTTGAACTCAGGACCTTTTGGATCCCAAGCCGCTGCCCAAACCACTGCGCCAACACCAGGCTTATATATATGTATATATATATATATATTGTTGTGGTTACCAAATTCGCAAACCACCATTCAGGTCCCTTAGGTGAGGTATCTCGGTAAGTGCATGTGTAGTTAGGCCCAAACCCGTTGTCTAGTGGGAATACATGTCATTTATGCGTGCTGCGACTCTTCAGGATAGCCGTTTTTCTTTTACTATCTTTATTTTGGACCAACCGCCATGATTACCACCACAACCACAACATCAACCACCAACCACAACGCCGCTTCACCACAACCGCCACGACCTTCCCGTCACACCTCGCAACCGTAGCATCGCCACCGTTCTTGCCCCGCTGTGGGTACCGGTGTTGGACTCGTGCAGAGCGCGCGTCGAACAGCGTGTACAAAATCACGGATTTTGTGCTTCAAAAACGGATCAAAAACGACACACGCCCACTTTTTGCCGTCCAATCGGTGAGCGAGGGACGATTTGGCCCCGCCTCCAGGACGATCGATATATGCAAATTTGTGGATCAAAAAGCCTTCACGCCCACTTTTTCTCGGGCCAATGGGGAGCGAGGTGAAAGGTCAAAGGGAGGGGGTCAAAGGCGAAGCTACGGGGGGATAAAAGGACCGAGTCGGTCGGTCGAGAGTCGAGAAGGGGAGAGTCCAACGAGAAGAGTCAAGTGGAGAGTCGGAGAGTCCAACGAGGAGAGTCCAAAGAAGAGTCCAACGGGGAGAGGAGGAGAGTCCAGAGAAGAGGAGAGTCGGGAGAGTCCAGAGGTGGAGAGTAGGAGAGTAGGAGAGTCGGGTCAAGACTTCGCGGGCGGTGGAGCTGCTCGTCGTGTGCGGAACGGAGGGGACGGAGCTGTGGAAAGGCGGCGACACCAGACGAGGGGGTGCTCGCGTCGTGCAGGAAGCTGCACCCGAGGGAGGCCGACAGCGCGACCTGGCCGAGGTGGAGACGCTCGTCGCGAGATAATAAAGCTCCTCTATACCCCGAGCATCAGCAACCCCCTCCTGTTTCCCCCCGCGCTGAGATAGTGCGACAAAGGGGGCCCCTTTCCCACCCCCTGCCAGACACTGTCCGCGAGGCCCGCGGGGTTGGGGCGCCATCGCCGCTCCTCGTCTCATCACCAGACGGGTAGGCGCGACCCGGTCTCGGCCTCAGGCCCGCCTCATTCTTGGGGGTATTTCTTTTCCTTGGTTTTGGGTATGTGTTGTCGGCGCCGTCTGTGAGGTAGAATTGTATAAGTGTTGCCGTGTGCTCGGTAGTCGGTATTAGCTCTGCATTGTCTTCGCTTTTATATTTGCTTTTTGTGTAAATGGAATTGTGTTTTCTTTTTTTTTGTGTGCTTTTGGTGGAATTGAATATGTGTGCTTCCCGTGTGCCGCGAATAAATATGCTTTATTATTGAACTGTTCTCCCGCTTCGCTTCGTCTTTTTCTCCCATTGAATCCTCATCTTGCTTCACGTAAAGGGTTGGTAGTGGGCTGAATACGCCCGAAAATTAATCGAACCGTCGAGGTCGACGATAACACCGCTCGGTTATTCTGATAGTACGGAACGGGTCGCTTAAGTGGCCCGTGTCCGAAGTCGACCTGCGGCGAGGTGCGATCGCCCGGTCTACCCTCCGCGTGGGTACTTAGGTAGGTCGAATTTGGCGAGCAACCCTATCCCACGCGGGGGCTGATTGGCTCGATCGCGGTGAGACCGAAAGGTCCACCCGTGACTGGTTCCCGGCGTTAGTCTGAGAGGGTCACGACTGGATTGTCCGTCCGGTGGGCGACGTGCCGCGATTCGAGTTACGTGGCCGTCAGCACGCCGGCGGGCGCGAAAACCGCAACACTGGTGTCAGGTCGTGCGATACAAATTCATCGCCCTCCTCGCGGCACTGGTATCGGAGAACAGGAAAACGGGCTCTCCTGTCTCCGGCTAAATTCACGGGAATCGGTCCAGGGGTGAGAGAAGCGACCCCCGATTCCCTCCAAATTACGAGCGAGCAAATTAACCCTTCACGAGAAGCAAGATGGCGTCTCAAGGCGAGCGGGAGCCGGGGGTATTAGAAATGTATATGTGTAGTAATGTAGAGTCCATGGTCCAGGATGGAATCCCCGAGCAGGAAATGTTGATTGTGCAGGAACACGGACTCGCCCAACTGAACCCAGAGCCCGAAATGGGTGCGGCAGCGGCCGCGGTGTATGACACCTCCCCCCCCCTCTCCACCAAAACCCTTCCCCAACCCTTGCCGAAACGGCTCAGCTGAGTGCATCCAACATGGCCCAGCTATGCGCCATGCTGGCGGCAATGAACACCAAGATGAATGCGAAAATGATCGAAAAAATGGATGCAAATACAAACGAAATGAAAGGCATGAACAAACAAATGATCGAAAAAATGGATGCGAATATGAAAAACGAAATGAAAGGAATGAACGAAAAGATGGATACAAATACAAATGAAGTGAAAACGACGATGGATGCGAATACACAGCAAATGAGAAAAGAAATGAAAGAGCTACGGGGTGAGACGCAGAACATGGGCCGATGCCTGCAGGCGGGCATGAAGGCCGTGACAAAGGAAATAATAGTTGAGACAAGGGAGGTAAAGGGTGAAGAGTTGGCAGAGACACGGGAGATAGAAAAAATAGAGGAAAGACTACACGAGGAAGACGGGGTAAGTGACGCGCACACACACACGGAGGTAGTGGAGGACAATGGGGGTGAGCTGGCGGACTGGGTAGAGACCCAGTGCGAGCACCTGGGTGGCCTCCTCCAGGAACGAGGGGAGGGAGTATGCCCCCTTGAGGCGAGTCACGACCAGGTGAGTTCGGTCGTGCTTTGCGAGGTTGAGGGGAGGAGTGCTGTGGACGGGTGCACGGAGAGCTTGGGGGGTATAGAGGCCCCGGAGACCCTTGTGGGGACACGAATCCCCAGTGTGGTTGTCCCTGTGTGTGTGGTGCAAGGTGTGAGTGCGGCACCGTGTGTGGAAGCGACCCCGTGTGTGAGTGGTATGGTGGCGATGGTGCCGGAGTGTGTGCTTCCCAGCATGCCGTGTGTGGATGAGGCACCATGTGTGGTAGAGGCCGTGGGTGTGAGTGAAACGGCCTGTATGAGTGAGGAACCGCGCGTGAGTTCCCCCGCGTGTGTGAGTGAGGCACGGAGTGTGGATGAGGTACCGCGGGTGAGTGCCCCCGCGTGTGTGGATGAGGCACGGAGTGCGAGTGAGGCACCGCAGGTGAGTGCCCCCGCACGCGTGAGTGAACGGCCGTGTGCAAGGTCGCTGTGTGCCAGGGAGACCGTGTGTGTGAGAGAGCGGTATGAGAGGGAGATGTCGGTTGGCATGCGGGAGCACGCAGCCGCATCTCCCGGTGTGAATGTGATGGAGTGGACTGTGTGCGTCGTAACACGCAGGTGTGCGTGGGTTGAATGGCGACGACGACGGCGACATGCGAGTAAAGAAAGCCGAGTAGCGGCTGTAGTTGTTTCAGGGACCGTGCCGGGTTCACCCAGCAGTGAGCACGCGGTTCGTGCTGTGCAACGCACGAGACTGCCACGTGCTCGCTTGCGAGAGTGAAGTCCCGGTCCGGAAACGCACGCGGTGGATTTGCCGATCCCGCGGACGGACAAAGTTTAGGCAGGTAAACGGATTTGGACCGGACGGGTTCTCCACGCGATCGTGTGTGTTAAGCTCCAACGGGCAAGGCACATGTGTTCGCGTGGGGAACCCCTCGAGACGTGGGGCTTGTGTTTTTTTTTTATGCGCACGGTGACGTCATGGCTGCACGTGGGGTTGGAATCCGGCAGGAGGGGTATCTCTGCCGGATGGTCCCGTCCAAGGAGGGACGAGGAACACGTGCAGCTGCATGACGTCACGGGCAGGTGCAAAGTGCGCGAGCTCTGAGTTGCCGCGCAGGTGCTGCGCATGGGAAAAAAAAAAAAAGGAAGCCTCACTTTCGGGTGTACAGGATTCCTGGGCAAGGGGTGAAAGACCCCCTTACCCTGGGCACAGGATGGAAACTAGTAAGGGGGAAGGGTTAGCTTAGTTAGACCGACTTCATGGGGCAGGGGTAAGTCCTCATGGAGTCCGTGGAATGGATTAGTTAGAGGGATTGTAGCCAGATTTAGGTTGGGAAATAAAATGGGACATTTGAGGACAGTGACAGACTTGTGGATGTGTAGAGGGGACGTAGCTTAGCTCCGTAGTGTTAAAAGGAACGTGCTACTAGTTTAAGGGACGACGTGGGAGCACGAGTTAGTTAGGGGATGTAGTTAGAAGGATGGCAGAGTTCAGCGGTGAGTGTGTTGAAGAGTTGGTGAGTTGTGAGGTGAGTACTTTGTGAGTGAGTGAGGCCAGCGGGTCTGTGTGTATGGAGTGAATGGGGAATGCATGGTGCGATGAGTGATTGGGGGGAGGAGTGACTCCCGCCCAAGGGACCCCGGGGTCAGAGTAAAGTAAGTTAGCTGGGTTAGTTAAATTGAAAAATGGAGGTCGTTTTGTTGTTGGTGGGAAAGTAGGCTCGAGACCCATTTGGAGGGGTGCAGGAGCCCTGTTGACGGGCTTGGGAGCGTGGCTGCGAAAGGTGAGTATCGCTGAGTGGGTACCCCGGGCACCAGGCTAGTCGGCCGCGGTAGGCCATGGGCCAATGGGGGGCCGGGATAGAGTAGTGGGCACGGGTGCGCCTGCTTGGTGCGGGGGCCCGGGGCGCCATTAGCCGCGTGGGCAGTGTTGTGGGCACGGGTGACCCTCGGAAAGGGGCCCGGGAGGCCGGCCTGCCACGTGTGCGTTTCAGGGGAGGTGCCATGGGGGGCACTCCCCGGTGTTAGGGAGCTGGTAGGCTCGGAGGCAGTGTAGTGCCCGGGGGTGCCATCGTCGGAGATTCGGCAGAGGGTCGTGCCTGCCAAAGGGAGCCACGTGTCCCAGCCAGGAGACCGTGTGAGGGCACGGAGAGAAAATTGGGGGGCGAGGCCCGAAATTGTGAGGACACCAACACAGGCGACGGGAATCTGGGTTGTTAGAACCAATAGTTTAAGCGAGAGGCGCTTGTTGAAAGCCCCGGGGTAGTTTAACTGTTAAATGGTTAGGGTAGATTAGGAGATGTACCCCTCCGCACCATCCATCCCCTCGCTGTCGTTGTGGGCCGCTGGACCCACTTTGGGTTATAGATCGCCGAACTCTGGGGAGGCCATTCTGAGGCTTCGTTGGGCCTCGACACAGGACGTTAGCTCTCCCTTATTCCCCTCCGGGAAGGGAACGTAGGGGTTGGGAGTAGGCTAGGTGACAGAATAGGTTAGCCGAACAAGGACGATAAAGGGGGTTAGGGGACGATTTATAATGGGGAAGTAAAAATAAAAACAATAAAAAAATAAGTTGGGGCTAAATTGGGGTTTGATAAATTAAGGGAGTGGGTATGTACAGTGACAGGCAAAGGCGATAGGTTGGGAGGGAGACAGGTAGGTAGGTCCGAGCCCGCCTTCCAAGTGGCCAGCACCACCGCACTCCCTCCACCAACCTCCACTGAACGGCAAGAGCTGGCCAACTTCATCGGCTGGCCGTGTTTTGCTTCAAGGCGGAAGCTGGCCAGCTTCATCTGCTGGCTGTGTGCTGCAAGGCCTGTGCCGGCCGGATCATCTGCAGCTGTGGTACTTCAAGGCCTGTGCCGGCCAGTTCTTCTGCGGGCTGTGTTTGCCTGCTGCCTTTGCCATGCCCACTGCCCACGTTCACCAGCCCTGTTCAATTTTTGCTTTGCCCCCCCCTGTTCATTTCCATGTGCGCCAGGATCAAGGCAACAGTTTGCAAGCTGCGAGAACTGCCCTGTTGGCAGCTACAACACAGGCCTGCAGTGGCGGCCCGTGCACCGTGTTTGTGTCCATCCATCCATTCGTTGTGCTCATTGCGTGTGCCACTTGAGCTGGCACGGAGACTACGTTTGTGCAGCCCATGCACCGTTGTGGTTCACTGAGTTCGATTCAAACCATCCATCCATCCATTCGTTGTGCTCATTGCGTGTGCCACTTGAGCTGGCACGGAGACTGCGTTGTGCAGCCCATGCACCGTTGTGGTTCACTGCGTTCAGTTCAAAAGGGAAGGCCTTGGACTGCGTGTGAGCAGCCAGCCACGTTCCCTGTCACCTGCATTGTTTGAGCCAGGGACTGCATGCGGGCAGCCTGGCTCCCTGCTAACTGCTTTTCTTTTGCAGAGTTCAGTGATCCTGGGCCATGGTTTAGTGTAAAATTTATAAGTTAAGGTTAAGATGTACTGTAAATATGAGTGCGCCCCCGGCATGTCTGTCTAGCGCCGGCAATTTTATTTAAGTCGTCCGTGTGAGTGAGTTTGTTTAGATAGTTACGCAGCCCTCAGGTTATTTATTTTGGGGACACGAATACCATGAATGTCGCACTCAGGGATCCGTAGGTAAAATGTACTAGGGGAAAACTACACATGATGGCACACGAAAATTTGACGACTCGGGACGAGTCTGTAAAAAGGGGAGGGGGTAGTGTTGTGGTTACCAAATTCGCAAACCACCATTCAGGTCCCTTAGGTGAGGTATCTCGGTAAGTGCATGTGTAGTTAGGCCCAAACCCGTTGTCTAGTGGGAATACATGTCATTTATGCGTGCTGCGACTCTTCAGGATAGCCGTTTTTCTTTTACTATCTTTATTTTGGACCAACCGCCATGATTACCACCACAACCACAACATCAACCACCAACCACAACGCCGCTTCACCACAACCGCCACGACCTTCCCGTCACACCTCGCAACCGTAGCATCGCCACCGTTCTTGCCCCGCTGTGGGTACCGGTGTTGGACTCGTGCAGAGCGCGCGTCGAACAGCGTGTACAAAATCACGGATTTTGTGCTTCAAAAACGGATCAAAAACGACACACGCCCACTTTTTGCCGTCCAATCGGTGAGCGAGGGACGATTTGGCCCCGCCTCCAGGACGATCGATATATGCAAATTTGTGGATCAAAAAGCCTTCACGCCCACTTTTTCTCGGGCCAATGGGGAGCGAGGTGAAAGGTCAAAAGGAGGGGGTCAAAGGCGAAGCTACGGGGGGATAAAAGGACCGAGTCGGTCGGTCGAGAGTCGAGAAGGGGAGAGTCCAACGAGAAGAGTTGAGTGGAGAGTCGGAGAGTCCAACGAGGAGAGTCCAAAGAAGAGTCCAACGGGGAGAGGAGGAGAGTCCAGAGAAGAGGAGAGTCGGGAGAGTCCAGAGGCGGAGAGTAGGAGAGTAGGAGAGTCGGGTCAAGACTTCGCGGGCGGTGGAGCTGCTCGTCGTGTGCGGAACGGAGGGGACGGAGCTGTGGAAAGGCGGCGACACCAGACGAGGGGGTGCTCGCGTCGTGCAGGAAGCTGCACACGAGGGAGGCCGACAGCGCGACCTGGCCGAGGTGGAGACGCTCGTCGCGAGATAATAAAGCTCCTCTATACCCCGAGCATCAGCAACCCCCTCCTCTTTCCCCCCGCGCTGAGATAGTGCGACAAAGGGGGCCCCTTTCCCACCCCCTGCCAGACACTGTCCGCGAGGCCCGCGGGGTTGGGGCGCCATCGCCGCTCCTCGTCTCATCACCAGACGGGTAGGCGCGACCCGGTCTCGGCCTCAGGCCCGCCTCATTCTTGGGGGTATTTCTTTTCCTTGGTTTTGGGTATGTGTTGTCGGCGCCGTCTGTGAGGTAGAATTGTATAAGTGTTGCCGTGTGCTCGGTAGTCGGTATTAGCTCTGCATTGTCTTCGCTTTTATATTTGCTTTTTGTGAAAATGGAATTGTGTTTTCTTTTTTTTTGTGTGCTTTTGGTGGAATTGAATATGTGTGCTTCCCGTGTGCCGCGAATAAATGTGCTTTATTATTGAACTGTTCTCCCGCTTCGCTTCGTCTTTTCTCCCATTGAATCCTCATCTTGCTTCACGTAAAGGGTTGGTAGTGGGCTGAATACGCCCGATAATTAATCGAACCGTCGAGGTCGACGATAACACCGCTCGGTTATTCTGATAGTACGGAACGGGTCGCTTAAGTGGCCCGTGTCCGAAGTCGACCTGCGGCGAGGTGCGATCGCCCGGTCTACCCTCCGCGTGGGTACTTAGGTAGGTCGAATTTGGCGAGCAACCCTATCCCACGCGGGGGCTGATTGGCTCGATCGCGGTGAGACCGAAAGGTCCACCCGTGACTGGTTCCCGGCGTTAGTCCGAGAGGGTCACGACTGGATTGTCCGTCCGGTGGGCGACGTGCCGCGATTCGAGTTACGTGGCCGTCGCACGCCGGCGGGCGCGAAGACCGCAACAATATATATATACATATACATATACATATACATATATACATATACATATACATATATACATATACATATATACATATACATATATATATATATATATATATATATATATATATATATATATATATACATATACATATACATATACAGATACATATACATATACATATACATATACTTACATATACATATATATATATATATATACATATACATATATATATACATATACATACATATATATATATATATATATATACATATATACATATATATATATATATATATATATATATATATATATATATATATATATACATATATATATATATATATATATATATATATATATATATATACATATATATATAAATACATATATATATATACATATATATATATATATATATATATATATATATATATATATATATACATATATATATATATATATATATATATATATATATATACATATATATATATATATATATATATAAATATATATGCACGTGGCCCACCGGACGGACAATCCCGTCGTGACCCTCACGGACTAACGCCGGGAACTAGTCAAGGGTGGGCCTTTCGGCCTCACCACGATCGTGCCAACCGGCCCCCCGCGTGGGATAGGGTTGCTCGCCAAATTCGACCTACCTAAGTACCCACACGGAGGGTAGACCGGGCGATCGCACCTCGCCGCAGGTCGACTTCGGACACGGGCCACTTTAAGCGACCCGTTCCGTACTATCGGGATAACCGAGCGGTGTTATCGTCGGCCTCGACGGTTCGATTAATTATCGGGCGTATTTGCCCACGACCAACCCTTTACGTGAAGTAAGATGGAGATTCAATAAAGGAAAAGACGAAGCGAAACGGGAAAAACAGTTCAACATGGAGCACATTTATTTCGCGATGAACGGAAAGCACACATATACAATTATACACCAAAAGCAAATGTAAAAGAAGAAGAAACACACAATAATGCACAAAAAGCAAATGTAAAAGTGAGACAATGCAGAGCTAACCGACTACCGAGCACACGGCAACACTTATACAGTTTTACTTCACAGACGGCGCCGACAACACATATACTCAAAGCAAAAGAAAAAGAGACCACCCTCCACGATGAGGGGGGCAGACGGGCCTGGGGCCGAGACAGCGTCGAGCCTACCCGTCTGGTGATGAGCCGCAAAATGGCGGTGGCGCCCCGACTCCGCGGGCCTCGCTGGGACTGCCTGGTATGGGGTGGGAACAGGGCCCCCTTCTCGCACTATCTCAGCGCGGGGGGAAACAGGAGGGGGTTGTTGATGCTCGGGGGAAGGAGGATATCTCCCTGGCTCGGGTCCCGCGACGAGCGTCTCCACCACGACCTCGGTCGCGTTGCCGGCCTCTCCCCTCCGCAGCTCCCCGACTCTGACACGAGCACCCCCTCGACTGCCTTCGCCGCCGCCACCTCTCCACAGCTCCGTCCAACTGCCTTCTCCGACTCCTCTCTTGACTGACTCTTCCCAACTCAACTCCGAACTGACTGGCGAGCGAACGCGGCCCTTTATAGCCCCCGTGGCCTCGCTCCTTCACCTTCGACCCTTTTCCTCTGGCTGGCTCCCCATTGGACAGAGGAAAAGTGGGCGTGAATGCTTTTTGATCCATGAATCTGCATATAGCGATATTACTCCGACGCACCTGGAGGCGGGGCCAAATCGCCCCATGCTCACTGATAGGACGGAACAGAAGTGGGCGTGAGTCGTTTTTGATCCGATTGCTTCGGAAAGGCTGGTGCTTTCGCACCCCTGCTCGGTGCGCGCCCTGCACGAGTCCAGTATCGGTGCCCACAAGCGACGCGGAAATGGCGGTGATGCGATGGTTGCGAGGGCGAGTTGTGACGGTAAAGGTCGTGGCGGTTGGCGTTGTTGTTGTGAAGCGGCGTTGCGGCTGGTGGTTGTTGTGTGATGGCTGTTGAGACGTGGTTGGTGGTGGTAGTAATGGTAGTAATGGCCGCTGGTCCAAAATAAAGATCGTAAAAGAAAAACGGCTATCTAAAAGGGTCGCAGCCCGCATGAATGACATTTATTCCCTCTAAACAACGGGTTTGGGCCTAACTACACATATACTTACAGAGATATCTCACCTAAGGGACCTGAATGGTGGTTTGCGAATTTCGTCAACCACAACACTACCCCCTCCCCTTTTTACAGACTCGTCCCGAGTCGTCAAATTTTCGTGTGCCATCACGTGTAGTTTTCCCCTAGTACATTTTACCTACGGATCCCTGAGTGCGACATTCATGGTATTCGTGTCCCCAAAATAAATAACCTGAGGGCTGCGTAACTATCTAAACAAACTCACTCACACGGACGACTTAAATAAAATTGCCGGCGCTAGGACAGACATGCCGGGGGCGCACTCATATTTACAGTACATCTTAACCTTAACTTTCAAATTTTACACTAAACCATGGCCCAGGATCACTGAACTCTGCAAAAAGAAAGCAGTTAGCAGGGAGCCAGGCTGCTCGCATGCAGTCTCTGACTCAAACAATGCAGGTGACAGGGAACGTGGCCGGCTGCTCACACGCAGTCCAAGGCCTTCCCTTTTGAACTG
This sequence comes from Eptatretus burgeri, assembly GCF_056783735.1. NCBI lineage: Eukaryota > Metazoa > Chordata > Myxini > Myxiniformes > Myxinidae > Eptatretus > Eptatretus burgeri. The sequence goes on from NC_140968.1 coordinate 106,325,290, forward strand.
AACGCAGTGAACCACAACGGTGCATGGGCTGCACAAACGCAGTCTCCGTGCCAGCTCAAGTGGCACACGCAATGAACACAACGAATGGATGGATGAATGGATGGACGCAAACACGGTGCACGGGCCGCCACTGCAGGCCCGTGTTGTAGCTGCCAACAGGGCAGTTCTCGCAGCTTGCAAACTGTTGCTTTCTGATCCTGGCGCACATGGCAATGAACAGGGGGGGGGGGGGACAGAGCAAAATTGAACGGGGGCTGGTGAACAGGGGCAGTGGGCATGGCATGGCAAAGGCAGCAGGCAAACACAGCCCGCAGAAGAAGGCCGCTGCAGGCAAACACAGCCGGCAGACGAACTGGCCGGCACAGGCCTTGCAGAAAACAGCTGCAGACGATCCGGCCGGCACAGGCCTTGCAGCACAGCAGCTGCAGACGATCCAGCCGGCACAGGCCTTGCAGCAAAACAACAGCTGCCGATGAAGTGGGCCGGCCTTTGCCTTGCAGCAACGCAGCCAGCAGATGAAGCTGGCCAGCCTTTGCCGTTCAGTGGAGGTTGGTGGAGGGAGTGCGGTGGTGCTGGCCACTCGGAAGGCGGGCTCGGACCTACCCTACGGTCTCCCTCCCAACCTATCACCTTTGCCTGTCACTGTCTATACCCACTCCCTTAATTTGTCAAAACCCCATTTAGCCCCAATTAATTTTTTTTTAATTTATTTATTTTTTACTCCCCCACTATAAATCGTCCCCTAACCCCCTGTACTGTCCTTGTTCGGCTAACCTATCCTGTCACCTAGCCTACTCCCAACCCCTACGTTCCCTTCCCGGAGGGGAATAAGGGAGAGCTAGCGTCCTGTGTCGAGGCCCAATTCAAGCCTCAGGATGGCCTCCCCAGACTTCAGCGATCTATAACCAAAGTGGGTCCAGCGGCCCACAACGAGAGCGAGGGGGTGGATGGTGCGGAGGGGTACACTTCCTAATCTACCCTAACCATTTAACTGTTAAACTACCCCGGGGCTTTCAACAAGCGCCTCGCGCTTAAACTATTGGTTCTAACAACCCAGATTCCCGTCGCCTGTGTTGGTGTCCTCACAATTTCGGGCCTCGCCCCCCAATTTTCTCTCCGTGCCCTCACACGGTCTCATGGCTGGGACATGTGGCTCCCTTTGGCAGGCACGACCCTCTGCCGATTCTCCCGCTATGGCACCCCCGGGCACTACACTGCCTCCGAGCCTACCAGCTCCCTAACACCGGGGAGTGCCCCCCATGGCACCTCCCCTGAAACGCACATGTGGCAGGCTGGCTTCCCAGGCCCCTTTCCGAGGGTCACCCGTGCCCACGCGGCTAATGGCGCCCCAGGCCCCCGCACCAAGCAGGCGCACCCGTGCCCACTACGCTATCCCGGCCCCCCATGGGCCCTTGGCCAACCACGGCCGACTAGCCTGGTGCCCGGGGTACCCACTCAGCGATACTCACCTTTCTCAGCCACGCTCCCAGCCCGTAAACAGGGCTCCTGCACCCCTCCAAACGGGTTTCGAGCCTACATTCACACCAACAACAAAACGACCTCCATTTTTCCATTTAACTAACCCCATAACTCACTCTACACTGACCCCGGGGTCCCTTGGGCGGGAGTCACTCCTCCCCCCAATCACTCATCGCACCATGCATTCCCCATTCGCTCCACTCACACAGACCTGCTGGCCTCACTCACTCACCAAGCACATGCTTCCACTTCACTCACCAACTCTTCAACACACTCACCGCTGAACTCTGCCATCCTTCTAACTACATCCCCTAACTAACTCGTGCTCCCACGTCGTCCCTTATACTATAGCACGGTCCATTTAACACTACGTAGCTAAGCTACGTCCCCGCTACACATTCACTGTCTGTCACTATCTTCTAAATCAAAAAATCATTTTATTTCCCAACCTAAATCTGGCTACAATCCCTCTAACTAATCCATTCCACGGACTCCATGAGGACTTACCCCTGCCCCATGAAGTCAGTCTAACTAAGCTAACCCTTCCCCCTAACTAGTTTCCATCCTGTGCCCAGGTCAAGGGGGTCTTCCACCCCTTGCCCAGGAATCCTGTGCACCCGAAAGTGAGGTTTGCTTTTTTTTTTTTTTTTCTTTACATGCGCAGCACCAGCGCGGCAACTCACAGCTCGCGCACTTTGCACCTGCCCGTGACGTCATGCAGCTGCACGTGTTCCTCGTCCCTCCTTGGACGGTACTATCCGGCAGGGATACCCCTCCTGCCGGATTCCAACCCCACGTGCAGCCATGGCGTCACCGTGCGCATAAAAAAAAAACACAAGCCCCACGTCTCGAGGGGTTCCCCACGCGAACACATGTGCTTTGCCCGTTGGAGCTTAACACACACGATCGCGTGGAGAACCCGTCCAGTCCAAATCCATAATCCTGCCGAAACTTTGTCCGTCCGCGGGATCGGCAAATCCACCGCGTGCGTTTCCGGACCGGGACTTCACTCTCGCAAGCGAGCACGTGGGGGCCTCGTGCGTTGCACAGCACGGACCTCGTGCTCGCGGCTGGGCGAACCCGGCACGGTCCCCGAAACAACTACAGCCGCTACTCGGCTTTCTTTCCTCACATGTCGCCGTCGTCGCCATTCGACACACTCACTCCCGCGTGTTACGACGCTAACACACCTCACCATTAAACTCACGCCGGGGGACGCGGCTGCATGTTCACACATGCCCACCGACATCTCCCTTACACACAACGACCTTGCACACGCTGTCTCTCTCACACTCGGCCGCTCACTCACGCATGCCATCTCCCTCGCACACGTGGCTCCACTCACTCGCGGCCTTCCACTCACTCGTGCCATTTCCCTCACACACACGGCGACACTCACACACGGTTCCTCACCCACACACGGCATGCTGGGAAGCACACACTCCGGCACACTCGCCACCACACCACTCACACGTGGTGCTCCATTCATACAGGCCGTTTCACTCACACACACGGCCTCTTCCACTTGCGGTGCCCCTTCTACACACGGCGTGCTGGGAAGCACGTACTCCGGCACAATCGCCACCACACCACTCACACACGGGGTCGCTTCCACACACGGGGACGCACTCACACCTTGCACCACACACACAGGGACAACCACACTGGGGATTCGTGTCCCCACAAGGGTCTCCGGGGCCTCTATACCCCCCAAGCTCTCCGTGCACCTGTCCACAACACTCCTCCCCTCGACCTCGCAAAGCACGACCGAACTCACCTGGTCGTGACTCGCCTCAAGGGGGCATACTCCCTCCCCTCGTTGCTGGAGGAGGCCATCCAGCTGCTCGCACTGGGTCTCCACCCAGTCCACCAGCTCACCCCCATTATCCTCCACTACCTCTGTGTGTGTGTGTGCGTCACTAACCTTGTCCAATTCACCCTCTATCTCCCGTGTCTCTATACATTTTATTCTTTCTGTCGTCTCCTCGTGTCTATTAGTCTCTGCTTCTTTCTGGCGCCTTTCCCTTATCTTTATGTAGGTCAACCTTGCTTTCTCCTTAAGTCGCTCCCGTCCTTCCCTGTGTTTCACTCCTTGCTCTTTCACGATCTCCGCGTACCTCCTCCTTGCTTTCCGTATTAATTGTTCTTTTCTCTCCCTCCCAATTACTTTCACCTCGTCTCTTGTCTCCCGAATTATTTTCTCCTTACCTGCCTCCACCGCGGGCCCGACAGCCGTTGCACTCCCTCCCAGCTCGTTCGCTCCCACACGTGGCGTCGCCATTTTGAGCTCCACTGTTGTCGCCTCCATGCCCGCCTGCAGGCTTCGGCCTATTTTCTGCATCTCACCCCGCAGCTCTTTCATTTCTTCCTTCATTTTGAGTGCGTTTGTTTCCATATTCGTTTTCATTTCGTGCATGTCCCCACTGATTCCTGCCAGCATGGCGCATAGCCGGGCCATGTCGGGCGCACTCAGCTGAGCGGATTCGGCAAGGATCGGGGGATTTTGGCGGAGGGGGGGGAGGGGAGGTGTCATACACCGCGGCCGCCGCCGCACCTATTTCGGGCTCTGGGTTCAGTTGGGCGAGTTCGTGTTCCTGCACAACCAACCTTTCCTGCACGGGGATTTATTCCTGGGCCATGGATTCTACATTACTATTACACCTACCTAATCCACCCGGCACCCGCTCGCCTTGAGACGCCATCTTATTTCTCGTAAAGGGTTAATTTGAATCGCTCGTAATTTGGAGGGAATCGGGGGTCGCTCCTCTCACCCCTGGACCGATTCCCGTGAATTTAGCTGGAGACAGGAGAGCCCGTTTTCCCGTTCTCCGATACCAGTGCCGCGAGGAGGGCGATGAGTTTATATCGCACGATCTGACACCAGTGTTGCGGATTCGCGCCCGCCGGCGTGCGAACGGCCACGTAACTCGAATCGAGGCACGTCGCCCACCGGACGGACAATCCCGTCGTGACCCTCTCGGACTAACGCCGGGAACTAGTCACGGGTGGGCCTTTCGGCCTCACCACGATCGTGCCAATCGGCCCCCCGCGTGGGATAGGGTTGCTCGCCAAATTCGACCTACCTAAGTACCCACACGGAGGGTAGACCGGGCGATCG
>NC_140968.1:106335386-106360386 GCF_056783735.1 Eptatretus burgeri
GTTTTCTGACATTAATCTCTTTTTCATATTTTAATTTTGTAAATGTTTCTGATGGTTTCATATTTGTTGACGTGTGAATCGTGTCATTATACTTATCCACAATATCCTGAAAAAAAGATGACCATTGTTGTGAACCGAGTTGTGTGAATTTTTTATATAGTCTCTCTTTTAAGGTACGATTAAAACGTTCAACAACAACTGCCTTCCCTTCATTAAAGGTACTGTATAATGTAATACTGTTATTTTTTAGAAAATTCATAAATGTCTTGTTATAAAACTCTCTACCCTCATCAGTCCACAATTTTTTCGGTTTTCTCTTACTTTTATTAAATATCTGTTGAAAGGCTAACATAAGAGTATTACCTGTTTTGTTTTTTAATGGTACAACCCATGCGTATCTACTCCTCAAATCAATAACGGTTAAAGCATACTTGTACCCCTTATCATTATTGAGTTCAATCAAATCAGCAGACCAGATATAATCTACTTTCTTGGAATAAACTTCATTTCTCCTGCTTTCCTTCCTGAAAGTCCCTGAAATGTCCATCTTCTCTTCGCCATGTTCCCCATCCCATCCCCATCCCTCTCCCTTCCACAGTTCACCTAATGTGTCTGTTCCCCACTGTTTTGTCCCTTCCACTCCCGCCCCTCTTGTCTCATGCCTCCTTGCTGTGAGTTGTGTGTTAGCTCTCATACGAGTCTCGACCAAGGTATACAAAAAAAAAAAAAAAAAAAAAAAAAACTTTCCTTCTCTGAAACTTTGTGAATATTGGTTTATGTAATTCATCAGCTAATTGCTCTTCAGTCTTAATGACATCATTTAGAGCCGATAAGTTTTTTGAATTTCCAAGTCCAAGTTTCAATTTAGCACTGATCATCTTCTTCACAATGAACCGATCAACTTTTTCTCTCAAGGTTGGATTTTGTATCAGAGACAAATTATACATTTCTCTATCGGCTTCATGCTTTTCTTCCAACGTTGTGGTATTCCCATAATCAACATCGTGTCTCATGCACACTTCATCAACTCTATTGATGGGTTTACTCCAGGATTTAGGATTGTCTGCCTCATCTAATCTTTTATACAAGTTTGTGCCTGGACCACAGAAAGAATACCCTGGAAGATGTAATTCCCCTGGTATTCCAGTAGTTGTAAATTTACTTCCTGATAAAAACTTTTGTATATCTCCTCCTCGTTTGTGTTTGGAGATAAATTGATTTTTTTTTGAACCACACACCAAACATATACCTTTTTGTATAACCCTGTTATTTTTACTTTTAATATATGAAATATTTTTAGTATTAGTTTTCTTTTTACATTTGAGACAATAACTCATTTATTTATGTGAAAAATTCCTGCAGAGTGCAAAAACCTTTTTAGTTTCTGACATGCACATTTGAATCTTAATTTTTAAAACATAAAGAATCCTTAGAAATGCCTTCACTCTCTCCTCCATTTATTTCAGAAAAAAAAATGAAAAACTTGAATTAAAATGAATAGCTTGTCGATGTCAATATTCTTGTCGAAAGTATTGCAAATAGACTTGTCAATTCTTTGTTTTCCTCCTCGGTGGGTTGAGTTATTTTCTGTAATACCACCAATCTTTTTTTAATCTCACTGGTTTCCATATTTTGATATTTATTTTGTCTCGCTCTTTCCTCCCTCTCCTTCTCTCTCTCCTTCTCTCTCTTCTCTCTCTTCTCCTTTTCCTCCTTCTCTTTTTTCTCCCTCTCCTCCTTCTCTCTCTTCTCTTTTTCCTCCTTCTCTTTCTTCTCCCTCTCCTCCTCTCTCTTCTCCTTTTTCTCCTCTTTCCTCTCTTCTTCAACTCCTTCCTCATCCCTTATTATCCTTGAATCGCTTACACCCCATAGAATATCATACATATATTCATCAGGATTTCTTGTTATTCCTGTATCCAAAATAATTTTTTTTACAACAGGAAACCAATAAAATTTCTTTTGAATTTCTAAAATAGCCTTACCTTTTCTTAACTTTATAAGTTTTTCATTATTTAACATTCAAATTAAATCTAAAGTTGTCGGTTTATCAACATCAGCATCATGCCAATCTTTTATTGAAAATACCTCATTCTTATGTTGTAGAACATATTTATTAAAATACCGAATACCCTTTTCTTGAAGGTATGCTTGGACACAGAAATGATAATTTTTTGAAGCCTTCTTGCTGTCATTTATGTATTAGAAATATATGTTAGAATAATATTATGGCACGAAACACCTCCCCATCTTCCCATAGTTAAATCATTTTGTATTTCCTTACTTATTATATATAATCCTGTTTTTTTCTGTTTTCATGATATAAACAAGGGCAAAACCATTATTATATTTACCCTTATTAAATTCTTTTATTTGTTGTTTACTAATCGTGGCCCCACAAAACTCATTCTCGATACCAAGTGGATAATATTCTTCCTTCCGAGACTGATTTAATTGTTCCAGGTCTTCGAGGTTAATTTTAAATGACCAATTATACCCTAAATCATTCATATCATACCCCCATTGTTCTATTCTCATACAAATGATACGCCCTTCTTTATAAAAAAATATTTTAATTCGAACTGTGAATTCTGTATGACCTGGAGATAATATCAACACTTCTGTATCTTTGGAATACACAGCCATTTTATTTCAGGATATATATTGTGATAAATCGCTTAATCTCACCAAGTTATTCGCGTCAGTCGGGCTTGGATAATTTTTTAATTTATAAGCATTTTTCATGTTAATATTTTTGGTTATATTATATTTATGTCGTTCAGCCTGTGCCTTTGTGTAATAATTTGATAAATCAATATCCAGTTCTTGAGATACACCAAAGATAGAACCATCTTTACCAACATAAGTCATTTATATTAGATTAAAAATAATATCATAAAATTTTTTATTTTTGTTGAGTTGAAATAACACATATAGACATAATTGACCACAACACTTGGAATTTAATTCTTGGACTTGAAATGTTTGATAAACACCATTCTGTAAGAATTTTATGACTTCAACAGGTGGTGGAAGACCAAAACTATCAAAATAATATTTGTCTTGACTATTAAAAATACAAACCCAATGAGAACCGTTCCCATTATTATCTTCTAAGTTCATAATAATATTCTTTGTATGTTTCGGCACATTTGTTAATTCATCTCTCATACAAATAACCACATGATGAATTTTTAATTTCTTACAATATTTGACAAGTTGTAAATTTGATGTTGTATTCTTTCCAAATTCTTTAAACCACTCATCAATGCTCATTTATTTATTAGAAAGATATAACCCATTACCTCTTTTCGTTCATTTTACACCTGCTTGTGCTATAGAAGAAAGCATATCTCCAACTAACAATCTCGCTTTATCAGGCAGACCTTCAAGTTTTTCAGCAAAATCTACAATTACACCACTTCCACTAATTTGTTTCTCCAACTCTTTGTTATGTCTTTCCAATTCTTTTTGAGCCTGGAGTTGAGCCTTCCTTTCGTTGGCAGTTTTCACCGCTGTTGAAATACCACCCGTCAATGCTCCAACCGCACTTAAACCAGCAAATAAAGGAATTAGAAATGGGAGAAATCCTCCACTCGTCTCTCTTATTGAATATTTTTTCAACATTGGTTTTGTCATTTTAATTTTAAGTGAGCCAGTGTCATTCAAGATTTTAACCTGTTCTCTTGTGAGCAAAACATCAATTCTTACTGCTCCTTTTCTCTGAATTGTATTAACGTTAATCGTACAAGGTTTTTGATTTTGAACACAAGATGATAGTTTATGAAGATTGATTTGATTAACATATACCCCAGTTGGTACTTTGCCACTCATTTATTTAACAAAAAATTATGTGAGACTAATCATCACACCATTATCTGTATTGATCTGCAATTCTGTTTCTTCCAAAAGCAAACAATATGTATCAACTTCTTCACTCTCTCCTCTTTCAATGTATAGGGAAGTATCCACTCGATTAGACTTTATAGTTTCCTTTTGCGCGCTCAGGTCAAACGCATAGATTGTATACAAACTTTTAAATGCTGTCATATCCAAAATAGGTTCTTTATTTCCATTACTTTCACACACCTTTTGGTAAGACTTGTATGCTTCAGCAAAATCATTTTTTTCCCAATTAATTTCCAATCTATCTCATGGATAAAATGTTCCATCTTGAGAAACGCGAAGTTGTTTCACCTTAGCATTATCACTCAATGCATTATTCTTATCAGTCGCAGTATCACCATCTGGCTTTTTAAAAATGATCCACAGATATCGTGGCTTTCCTTCCAGAACACCCAAATTCCACGTGTAAGTAGTTTGGTTGAGTTTAACGTGTTGACATCTTCTTTTGAGGTATGATACACCGAGTGGTTTCTTTGAGTTAAGTCTTCGATTCAACATCTCTTCTGTTTTAAGATTAGGAGTATATTCACTGATATACCAACTCATCTCCTCAATTACAAATTTATTCTGTTCACCAAAAGCACTACCAACACCAAAAAGCAATCTATTTTCATTATCATTCCTTTGTAGTTGAAATCTAATTTTAAGACCATACAGAACTTTATCATGATCACAAAATCCAAATATACCTTTAAGAGGAACTGCCACAGTAAAACTATTTTCAGCTTTTGTATCATCATTATACGCTCCTTTCCTTTGAGTATATCCAGGGTCTGTGTTTGTTCCCGTTGACATATCAGGAATAAAACCTTCGACAGACCCCTTTCCCATTCTATCACTGAATGTATAGAGTGTAAATTTCATAATTTCAGATACAGCAGAGACATAATCAACCGCTTCAACTTCTTGTGTTCCAATATACAAACGCACACTATCAAACATTTTCCAGAAGAAATCATTTACAAGTGTAGCGTTTGTGTTAGTCGCAGCCTTAGTGAATTTAAATTTACACAACAAGAAACTTTCGGATAGATTCAAATAGGTTTGTTGATTATTTATTTCAAAACTTTTTGTACCATTCGTATTCCAGTCTGTTCCAGTTATTGCATTTACCTTGAAGTAATCTTTTTTAGTGGAGTTTGAGATAATAATAGTATCATCCAAATCATAGATACTATCAATTGCTTCCATACTTGTATTTATTTAGGAAAAAAGATGTTAAAACTTTTGAAACCCTGATCCAAGTATTCGAATTATTTTCTGTCGTTCTTGGGGGGACAACTGAGTTTTGCCTTTCTTAATTTCTTTTATTGCTTGTAATTTATGAGATTCCTTCTGAGCATCTTTTATACTCTTTACAGCACCTGCTACATTTCCCACAGCAGAAGCAGTTGAACCAATTAGATCTTTATGTTTAAGAATAGTTGAACCAATACCCATGAGAGTATCAATTATCCCATCTCCTCTAAATTGATGTCCAACACCCCTTTGTCTCTTCGGTTTATAGTATCCTCTACCAAGATACATACCTTCACCCTTGTAGTATGGGGAAAGGAACATCCCATCCCCTGTAATTATTTTATATTTCCCCAACTCGTGTTTCCTCACAATAACCATCGTATTTATTTATTGGAAAACTTCACGTAGGTGAATTCTGATGGATATAACTTCTCCATTAAAAGAAATCATACGATTATCTTGGTCAGTTATCCTAAAATTTACTCTGTGTATGGTTTTTCCTGACACAGGGAGATAAACCAAATTTTTGGGTTCCATATTGAATTTATAACCAATTGGGGTTGAGTATGCACTGAATGAAAATATTGTATTTGTTTTTTTTCCATCATTATAAGCACCATGAATCAAATCACAGTGAATTAACACCGAATTTATTCCTGAGGATATTTGAATGACATTATCACTGTAAAACGTCCCATTAGTTTCAATCTTTTTTGAGGAGAAACCCAATAACTCTCTAAATGAATTATCAATTGTGAAATCAACCTTGTAGTTATTTTTAACTTTAATCATTGATTTTGAAGTATGTTTTTGAATGTCTATAACAATATTTTTTGGTTCATCACCCTGTTCTTTCATAAGACGAGCAATTTCGGAAGATATTTGAGAAATCTCATATGCTCCGGGTGAGACTGTTATCGTTTTGTATCCACTTCCCGGATTATAACTAAACTTGTCATTTTTCTCGGTTATATTAAATAAGGTATTATAAGTTTCCATGGACAATAAAGATGCCTCATATTCTTTTGTTGTGTCAAGTTGTAGTGGGTATGGGAATGAAGATGTGTGGTCGCTTGTTGTGAAATTGAAACTAAGGATTGTGCTTCTCATCTTATTTAATACGAGATAAAATGTCTTTATATTGATATTTATTAATTATTTTCATGTTCATCAACTGGTCTAAAATGGCTGATGCTTCATTAAAACAATTGTTATTTCCAGCCTTCTTACTGCCGAACAACAATAACAGTCTATTAACTAATTGTGATGGGTCATTTGGAAGAAAACTAACACCTGAACCAAGGATACTTAAAGCCTGAATAATGTGTTTCTCCTCATTCTTCCTACTTTTACCAGATAGAATAACCCTATAATTTAGAGTGTTCAGCAGATCAATATATACTCTATCATCATTATTTTTCATATCCAATGGTTTATCAATATACTTTGACTCATCCCTCACAGTTGAACCTTGTCTTCCATCTTTTGTGAGAAGAAACATTAATCTTGGATTTCGTTTCACAGGAAGTTGAGCAGAACTCAAGAACCTTAATTCATCATTAAATATCAATACCTTTTCTTGAACAAGATGAAATATTGCTGGTTGTTCTGTTGGAATGAGTCCTGCTTTGGTTTTTTAATCCGCTGAATATTCATTGTTTTGAAGAGCATTCACAATATAATCAGGGGGTCGATTCATCTCTTCCAGTTGTTGAAATAATCCTTCATCATCATATTCTAATTCTCCAATATGCTCTAATTCTTCCTCCGTCATTTTACTGAAATCTTTTAACATTTGGAGCTTTCTGGGAGTATATTTTATTGTGGGAACTGTGGAAACATCTATAATTTTTTCTTGGGAAGTTTTTAAAAGTGGTTTAAAAAATTTCTCTTGTTTTCTTTCAAATGCTTCTTCGCCCGTTAGTTTCTGTCTGCGTTTCTTCTTTATGTCTTCCTGCTGTTTTACAACTTTTGAAACCAACTCTTGATGTTCCTTAAATCTTCTTACTCTTTCTTTTGCATCCATTTATTTATGGTAAAATATCATTTAATGAATTGTAAAGATCAACAGGGAAATTTTCCTTTTCTTCATCATTCAAGTAGATGTGTTCAAATAAATCCTTTTCTTTAAATATTTCATCAAATTCTTTATTAACATTAATGCGAGTTGTAATTTCTTCTTCACTAATACTTGCATCTCTGCTTTTCATAAGTTTGCGTTGAGTTTCTTCATCAACATCAAAACCGAATGATAAAATCGTCACTCCGCTCAGGTGTTTAATAATTTGTCTCGTTCCTTCTGGATTAGTTTCTAATATCCCAAGACCACCAGATTTTAATTTCCTTAACTCACTCTTACAATGTGAATATTTTGTTGTACCAAGAGAAACCTCCTCAAATATTTGACCTTCATTCCTCAATCGCATATGTTCCTCCACTCAAATATAGTGATAATCTTCACCTTTTACTTGTCCAGGTCTTATTGCTCTAGTTGTTGTTGATACAATGCGTATCACGGGGTGTTTTTCAAGTAAATTTACAATAGTCTCATTTGTACTACACAAGAACCTTGATTTATGAAAGTTTTTTTCCAGAAGCAGATTTACCCACAAGATTTACAATAATAGTTGTCATTTATATATGTAATTGTTTCTAAAACAAAAAATATATCCCTTAATATCTCATCTTGTTTCACAACAATATATTTATATTTTTCAGTCGTGTGCTTCATGTAATCCTCAAATTTCTTTTTACTACATAATGTAGAACAATTATCTCTCCAAAAATTATTGATATCTATTGAATTTAACTTGAATAAAATAAAAGTATTAGCATTGTTTCTGATGGAACGACGAGGAAATTGGAAGTACGATTGACTAAGATAAATACAATTACAAGAAGAATGTCTCCCTCTTGTGTAGTAGCTGTCCATTACCGTTTGGTTTCTCTCATTAACACAATCATCAAAGATAACGAGGTTCTTTTTTGATTTATCCAAATCTTGGGGAGACGGTATATCATCCGTATTATCACTAAGAATACAAGTTATCGGATTTGAATTCTTTTTACATCTCTGTGTATCACAAAATAGTTGAATTATATCTTCAATGTTATAATCATTTAGGTTTTTTTGACGTTTAAATAAACCGATTATATCTTCTTTTTGAAGACCAGCATTAAAACCTTGTGAGAGTCGTTGATACTCTGGTTGAAAACTCGACTTTGTGAAAATTATTAAATTATCATAATCTAAAAAGTTGGGAGTGAGGAGCATCTTTAAAAGTAAGCAGGTTTTTCCACATCCACTTGAACCAACTATGAGACATCTTAATGAATTTGGGAGATTTTTATGGTTGTTAAATTTTATCTTATTTTCCCAAATGGGTAAAAAATCATTCATTTATATATTTGGAAAACAGGTTATTTAATTTATTATTGGCTTTTTTAGAAACTCTATATTTTATCCTAAGTTCAGGTTTAATTTCAAGATAATGCATTATTTTATTTATACAATATCTTGTGTTGATATTTCCCTGAAAATTACATCCATGAATAATATATAACAACAATCCTTTGAACATTTCTCTTATACGTTCAGTTTCTTCCCTTGTAAGGAAAGGTGTGTTATCACCCTCGTACTTTACATTCATTTCTCTAATCAATCTTGTAAAGTCATTCATTTTTGGTGTAAATCTAAAAGAATTATTTTCCTTTTTATATTTTTTATTATCATTAATTAGAAGATAATCACAGAATATACATTGTTTATAGGCTTTTGACTCTGTGTTTAATCCCCGTCTTTCACACGCAGGACAATTCTCAAATTTGTCATATGGAGAATCAGGAAAGTCCAGCATATTTATAAAGTAAAACTTTACTTAAACTGAAATTCATCTATACTTTCAGTTGTATATTGACTCATATTTAATAATATTACCATCGATATCAATATAGTTTTTTTCATTACCAGATTCAACGACAACATTTTTTATATTGAAGGTAATTTTAAAATGATCGTTAACTACTATTGAACGAAATGTCATTTCACCTGATATATTAACATCCTTTATTTCATCAGGATTTACATCTTTTGGGTTGTTGAAAAAAATACAAATTTCTCCTTGCATATTACAGATGGTCTTATCTTTTCTTTCTCAAGCTTCATCCATAAGGTTTTTGTTTTTTGATACTTTTTCTTGTTTCATTGCTTTTTCTAGTTTTGAATATATTACCAGAAGGAGAGGAGAAACTTTTGTTAGAGATACTTTAATTGATGTTCTACCAAGTATACTAAAAGCCCTTCCACTGAAAGAAATTGAAGAACTGATATTATTTACCATAATTGTTTTTATCCAATAGTTGTTATATTTATCTTTGTTCAATTTTACATCCTTGACATATTTCTCAGTATCTTTAACAAATGAAGAGATTGATTGAAACTTGTCTTTTGTGTCTTGAAACATTGTATTTATTAAGTGAAAAAGTTGGAGGATAAAATGGTTTTAAGCACAGATTCATCTGTAAAATAAACGAAATTTTCATCAAGAAAATTTTAGTTTAAGCAAAGATTTATTATATAAATATGGTGAATACAACATACTGCGATGTTTGTAATCACAAATATAAACATTATAGAAAACACCTCCGAACCAACAAACACACATTTAATCTATTTCATAAAATATCTCCTCTTGAGTTGGAAAGAAAACATTGTGATATCTGCTCAAAGGATGTTTTGAAGAGTAGTTATAATAGACATCTTCAATCACAAAAACACAAGAAAAATGAGTTTAAAGTAAAGGGAGACTATTATATTGAAAACACTGATGGGGCATTTAAAGGGCATATAAAAATAAGGATTTTTCAATTTGGAGAACCCGGTCCATCATCAATAGCTGAATCAATTGAAATAGTGAAACCTGATGTTGAAAAAGTTATTAAAAAGACATTAAAAGAAATGAAAACTTTAAAGTTTTATATGGGAGTGAAAATGAATATGAAAAGAAAAGATGAAGAACAAACTCCTTATATGAGACAGATCTTCATTTTATAACATCATTTCAAGATTTTTTGAACAGTGGGGTTTATGAAGAACTATCAAAACAAGAGGAGGATGTTGATAATACAGTGGTAGGAAGTGGATTCAATATTTTAAAAAATCATCTTTTTAGATATACACATTCTAAAACTAAAGAAGGCAGTTGTTAATATTAAGAACAATGATAATAAATGTTTTCTCTGGTCTGTTCTTGCTCACTTTCATCCACCAAAATGTAATTCAGAAAGAGTAAAACAATATATGAAATATGAGAATACCTTGGACATTAAAGATTTTAAATTCCTAATGCCACTAACAGATATTCCTAAATTTGAGAAAAAGAATAATCTTTGTATTAATGTATATGGATTAACGGATACAAACAAAGTTCAAATATTAAAAATTTCAAACAACTATAAAAATGAAGAAACACACATTGATCTTTTATATTTTAGTGTTGGAAATAATTCACATTACACATACATCAATAATTTATCAAGATTAATCTCTTCTCAGGTATTCAGAACAGCAAACAAAATATATCCTTGTAAGCGATGTCTTAATTCATTTCATACAAAAGAACGATTAGAACAACATTCAAAATATTGTAGTAATCATAAATCAGCTGTAATTACAATGCCTAAACCTGGTGAAAAGATTTCTTTTGAAGATTATAATAAATCTATCATGCACCCATTTGTGATATACGCTGATTTTGAATGTATCCTTAAAAAGATAAATACTGCTTCTCCTAATCCAAAAGAATCATATACAAATGAATATCAAAAACATATTCCTTGTGGTTTCTGTTATTATATCAAATCATCTGTTGGAGAAAAGTATAACAAACTTGAACATTATAGTGGAAAAAAAGCTTCACAAGAGTTTGTAAAACGATTAGAAAAGGATTGTATAAGACTCACTAAATTAATGAAAGAAACAAATGAACCGATGAAATTAACTGAAGAAGAAAAATTAGAATTTAGAAAGAACAATATCTGTCATATTTGTGAGGGGGAAATTAAGGAGTCTAAAGTTTGGGATCATTGTCATCTTACTGGTAAATATCGAGGTCCCGCTCATTCCTGTTGTAATCTTAATTATAAATTACCTTCTTTTATTCCAGTCTTTCTTCACAACAGCGCCAACTATGATACACATCTATTTTTCAATGAACTTTCAAAAACACCAGGGAATATTTCTGCCATAACAAACACAAGTCAAAAGTATATTTCATTTACAAAAATGATATTCACAAAACCTTTAACTCATATTAGGTTTCTAGATTCTTACAAGTTTTTGGGAACACCACTAGCCTACCTCGCATCAAATCTAAGCTCCACGGACTCTTTTCCAAATCTTAATTCATTCTTTCCAAAAGAGGAAATTCTCACTAAAGAGGAAATTCAGATTAAAGAGAGAATTCAAAGTAAAGAGGAAACTCTAATTAATGAAGAAATTCTAACTGAAGATGAAATTCTAATTATAAAGAAAATTCGAACAATGAATGAAATTCTTACTAAAGAGGAAATTCAGATTAAAGATGAAATTCTGATTAAAGAAGGAATTCTTACGAGAGAGGAAATTCAAACAAGGAATGAAATTCAAAGTAAAGAGAAAATTCTTACAAGTAAGGGAATTTATCCTTATGATTTTCTGGATTCATTTATGAGATTTAAAGAAACACAACTTCCTTCAAAAGAAAGTTTCTATAATAACCTTTATGAAGAAGAGATAAGTGATAAGGAATATAATAGCTTGCATCCTTTACGGTGAGATCACTCGCCTCAGTCTGAGCATAAACAGAGACCAGGGAAATGACACCCAAGGAGTGACGAATCCTTCGTCTCATAATACGCTCGTTGACCGGTGTTACCTCAATTATCATTGGAGTCAACTTATTGGACACAGCTCCAGCAAACTCCTTGAGTATGGTATTCATCAGAGCGACCAGACCAATCGTCGCTGAAACCACCCACCATGATCTCACCGCAATCCGGTCTCCGAACCTCAGAGAGTGCTGCAATACCGATGTCCAAACGCTTGAGCTCAGATGATAACAGACAGGTGATCATCCTCTCTTCGGTATAGGACATTCCAGGCACCCACCCGAAGGGACCGCCTCAGGTTAACCCAAGGAGACCACCGTCTGGTGGACGACACCTCAGCACCACCCCGATACACTCTCCCGCAATTTGACCCGGGAATGTTACCCCGTGGTTTCCCTCCTATCATCAAAGATTAGGGGTCCCGAAGGCTTTGCCCCAATCCCGTCATCCGGTGAGCTGCCCTGCGAAGGGAAGCTGCACAGGAGGTACTCCCACGGAGGGGGTTTTCAGATTTCTTTGCGTTTTTTGTTTTGCGAAATGAAGGGTTTTACGGTGGCCGGAGTGCAAATCCTGCCACCAACCTCCTAATAAGAAGTAACCCAACTGCAGGAGGACGTCCGCAGACACAGTTGGGCACTAGATATGGATGGCCGTTGGCTCACAAGGAGCTCCTCTGCGCTTTCACAAGTTTTGTTTTAAATCCTGCTGGGTGTCTCATTTGCAGATGATGCAGTCATCTTTGCGGAGACTTTAGACATCCTCTTGGGGGCCCTCGAGATGCTGAATGAGGAGACGGAGCCGCTGGGATTACGGGTTTCTTGGGTCAAAACTAAGATCCAGGCTTTCGGTGACATCTTGGATGCTGCTGTCCTGTCTGTGTCTGTTTGTGATGAGGATGTTGAGGTCCTGGAGAGATTCACTTGCCTTGGCAGTGATATTCATGTCTCTGCTGGCTATGAGTCAGAGGTCAATAGACGTCTGGGTCAGGCCTGGGGAGTCATGGATTCACTGGATCATGGGGTGTGGCGCTGCCGGTACCTGTGCGGGAGGACGAAAGTCCGAGTCTTCAGGTCCTTGGTACTTCCAGTCTTGCTCTTTGGATGTGAGACTTGGACTCTAACCAAGGATCTGAGATGGAGACTTAATTCCTTTGGTACCAGGTCTCTTCGGAGAATCCTTGGCTATCGCTGGTCGGATTTTGTGTCCAATGAGCGGTTGCTGAGAGAGACTCGGATGAGATTTGTTACCTGCATAGTCCGTGACCGTCAGTTGCGGCTGTATGGACATGTGGCTCGTTTTCCTGACGCTAATCCTGCTCACCAGATTCTCTCAGCGGGGGAGTCTCGTGAGTGGAGGAGGCCAGTGGGCCGACCACGTGCCTCGTGGTTGCAGCAGGTTGACCATCATCTCAAGGAGATGGGGGTGGGCCTGGCATCTGCCTGGGGGATGGCCAGACGGAGGCCCCTGGAGTACCGGCGGAAAGTGGACGCAGCGATGCGCTGTTCTGGCACATGCTCCCATACCTGACCTGACCTGATCTTCACTCTTATTCGATGCAGAATCATTTTGATGAGACAGTGTGATGCTCCACCACACGTCTGCCTTCCCTGCCTCCCTTCCTCTCTCTTTCCCCTTCCTCGTCCTCTCTCTTTCCCCTTACCCCTCCTCTCTTTCCCCTTCCTCCTTCTCTCTTTCCCCTTCCTCCTCCTCTCTCTTTACCCTTCCTCCTCCTCTCTCTTCCCCCTTACCCCTCCTCTCTCTTCCCCCTTACCCCTCCCTCCATCTCCCCTCTATCCCCCCCCCATCTCAGTGTTCCCGTCAGCGAAGTGACGGGTGGTATTTGCTCGTTACAAAATAAATAACTAAAACATTAACATTAACAAAGCAGATATTAATTAATAGTAATAATATGAACAATAATAATGGTGGTATCATTTGGCAATAATAACAACGAACATATCATCCTTGGTTCAAGCTCATCTGGACCTCGTCATGGTCAAGCAGTGGAGTAGGCAATTATGCTACAAGGCCGTGAAGACGAATTAAAATTTGGTCCAACGGGCCCACTAGTTAATAAAACGATTAAGTGGGCTAGGCCCAAGTACAAGACGAGAGAGGAGACAAATCAAAGGAAGTTTCATGCAATCAGAAAGAAGAATTAAATAACATTAAAATCTGGGACAAAAATGTTTGAATCCTTCTTATATTTATACACAGACTTCAACATCAAACTCATTCATAAATCGATCTTCTCTTACTTCAGCACAAATGTTAAGAGAATTGAAGCAAATCACACCCACGATGGTTCCACAAATGGCCAATGATGGTAGAAATTTACTTATTTCGAAAAATTGGTTGACGGTGAAAGTAAATCAAAAGCACTATCACTGTTAGTATTTGTATTCTACCCCAAAGGTATCGGAGCAACAATTACCGGATATGGACTCAGCGGTATCACGACCCTTCAATGTATTTCAGGCAATGAAGGCTGATCCAATAGGGCTTGAGAAGCTACTCCAAGAATGGGCTGATCGATGAAGCGAACGAGGCAGCGAGTCGTCCCAGAGGAACACGGTGAATGTTCCAATTCTAGAATGGTCACGTTGTTCGGTAGAAAAGGAGAGAGGAAGCTCCCTGGCACATACAGTGTCTGCTGAGGTCCGAGAGACCAGTACCGCCCAAGGTTGCCACCATTGATCCAAACGAAACCCTGGACAAAAACAAATACCTGCAATGATCAAAGAACTTCTATAACCCCTCCAAGTCGACCAAAGTAAATGGTCGGTCAAACAGTTTTACTCATGATTGTGGAAGTCGAATTGGAGACAAAGACAATACAAAAAGTCTTTCCCAAAAGTAAAATTTATCGAAGCCACAAGTGTCAGGTGCCGCAGTAAAGTTACAAAAGAGTGATGTTTCTAATCCGTCCAACCCACGGAGTGACACCATCACATCTGTAATTCCCCCTCTACGTGGATCCAAATATCGAATGACTCATGTCATGCATTCCCGCTCAGTGTTTCAAGAAACTTTTTACAACTTACAGTCAAAGAACAGAATTTGTAGAATATGTTTCTCTCAAATGTCAATCCATACATCCATCCATCCATCCATCGGGACCATACTCTGTACAGAGCGTTGATGCTGCCTCAGCAGTCTCCTTGGCTATTGGGCACAATCCTGGACGGGTCGCCACTCCGACACAGGATACCAGCAAGCTGGCACTCAGTTTGTCGACCTCGGAAGGATGACAGGTATAGTCAACCCCACCTGGTATTAATTCAACAGCCGAGGAGGATTTGAACTCAGGATCCTCAGCCCACCACCCTAACCAGTAAGCCAACACCAGGTATAAATGTCAATACTTTTAGCAAAAAGCATTAAATGGATGTAAAATATTTTACAATGAGAATAACCACTCCTAATCATGAAGGCAGATCGTTTTTCCTTTGAACATGACTGAAAGAGTTCCATTTTGTCCAAAAATGGCCTTCCGGCCCAATTTGATGTCTTCGGTTGGAATCGAACGGAAGACCAAACGTTGAATTGGAGCGATCAGAAGGAACCCGAAGAAGAAAACAAACATGGGGAACCTCAGTTAATCTCCAGAAATAATTTAACAAACTCTGCAGACAATCAGAAATGAAATAATGATGAGGAAGTTCTCAAAAAATAATCTCATGAAATCTCTTCAAAAAAAAATCTCATTAAAAAGGGAAGTTCTCATAAAATAAATAATGTGGTGAATAATAATTGGCGTGAAAATCCATTTCCACAAAGTGTCAGTTAAATCGCTCTTCGTTGTACTCTATATAGAAGCTGCTTTTATAGTGCATGCAGGTGTATACACCTGCGCACACACCTCGACAGTGCACACATCTGCAAGTTTAGCAGGTGTTTACACTCTGACACAATTTAAATCAGCAAAAAGGGAAGGTGCAAGCACTCAAAGTCCAAAGCACACACATCTTTTCTCCTTTTAAAGTGAAAAACTCATTTTCATAAGACTATCAGAGAAAAGCAAAATAAATGATTGCACAATGAGAACGGCAGCTTTGTTAAAAAGACTCGACGTGCTTTCTGATAAATGTGAAATCTTTTCTCTTTTTTTTTTTGGTTTGGAAAATCGGAATAGCAAACAAATGGCTCAATGCATGGAGAAGAATTAGATGTGTGAGATCGAACAATCAGGTCATCATAACTAACCGAAGTAGCTTGATAGATGTAGAAGCATCAAATCATCGTAGGTAAGAACAAATATTTTTAAAATAGCTCTGCAAAGCGGGCGTAACCCCTCAGCCCATGCATTGTAAAAGGAAGCAGTGATATCACGGTGATGCAGTCAGTTAGAGCATGTTGGACGTCATATCGAAAATCAATCAGACTTCAAGATGGCTACCGTGGCGGCGAGTGAAAATCGCAGCATGCCCATTTTCGAAAGGAACCTTCCTCTACTCAACCGCAACACACCCTGCAAAAA
This sequence comes from Eptatretus burgeri, assembly GCF_056783735.1. NCBI lineage: Eukaryota > Metazoa > Chordata > Myxini > Myxiniformes > Myxinidae > Eptatretus > Eptatretus burgeri. The sequence goes on from NC_140968.1 coordinate 106,351,876, forward strand.
TGGATTTAATCGGACAAGGCGTTCTCCTCGAAATCGACGGAAACCAATTTCAAGATGGCTGCCATGGAGGCCACATTGAAAATCGCAGCGTGCCCATTTTCGAAAGGAACCTTCCTCTACTCAACCCCAACACACCCTGCAAAAATGGATTTAATCGGACAAGGCATTCTCCTCGAAATTGACGGAAACCAAAAGTTGACAGACGCCCGGACAACGCCTGTGACGACATTACCCCCTTTTTCAGCCCAATTCTTGCTGAGGGGTAAAAAGCATAAATAACTCATGATATGGGAACACGCTGAGGTCGCTCCATGCACAGCACTGTTCTCACCTTCGTCCAACCTTGTAGCCTGAGGAATGTATCGCGAGGTGAGGTGAAGACGCTCCTCGGGAGTGTGAATGAGCCCGTGTAAAAGGCAGGCCCTGTAGAATGAGGGAGCGGTTTACGATCCATGTCGTGCAGCTCAGGGAGTGGCACCTCCATGTCCAAGCTGGTTATGAACCACCTGTTCAGGATCTCTCCGCCAAGTGTCACATTTGACACGATACCCTTCACCATGAGAAAAATAGAGGAAACATTCATCATCTCAGGAAATCCATGATGAGGAAATCAGGAAACATGCCAATTGTAATGTCAGTAATATTTTTTTTGAACTTATTGTTTTAAGAGAACTTTTCAAAGGGTGTTTTATTGCATCACATCTTCTGTAAGAAAACCAAGTTCCTGAAAGTAAAACAAAGGCCAAACAATAATAACTGAGGATTTAATCAAGAGTGTTCAAATTTACAGTTTGAATTTGTCTTCCTTCCACCGGCCATTTCCCATCTGTCGTCTTACACCTGTTTCACCTGCCAACTTCTAACAGGCAATATTCTACATGCTATTGCAGATACATTTTTATCATAATGGATTTGAAGGTGATGAAATAAATAAATTGATGATAGTTAAAACTTGGTATTAAAATGAAAATGTTAAACCTGAAATAAAATGTACTCAAATATGATATGATTTTTTAAAGTATGTATCCATCTGGAATTAACATAATTATATTTCTCCTTTGTATGGAAAGATCACCTGTATATTAAAAGTGTAAACAAGTTGAACTTTGCCAGTAAGTTGAATATAAGAAGAATTGCCTATCATTCTAAAGCTAAAGGAATTTTGTATGAAAGACACAAACAAGTTGGAATGTGGATTTAAGAAAATGTCCAAATGTATCCACTAAATTCTAGTCACTTAAAGATAATATCTTCCCAGTTTTGGGTGAAGCAGACTGAATTTTGACCTACATATGATGGAAACTTGTTTTCATGACCATGAGAGTTGGCGTTTGACGTCATTCCAGCATTCTGTGCATTTTCTGTATTAGGAAAAGATTAACATGTCTGGATTTGAAACATGTGTTACAACCATTCAAGCAGGAGCTGTTTAAGAAGACTGAAGATAAGCTTCACCTGGAAGATGTCAAGACCAGATAAACTGGCGCCAGTGCCAGAGATGATAAAAAAAACTGTTTCACTGAAAACTATATAAAGACTAAGATTCGCCATTTGTATTTGAGAGATCTGGAATGAGTTTGTCTGATCAGAATCTCTTATGCGTGCATAATAATTAAGTGTTTGTCTGTTTAATAAATAAATGTTTTATTGTCCTGATGACTTTGAGAATACTTCTGCACTATCTTCCACCTGTAATCTTGCATCCGTCACGACTGTAAGGAATACAACGGTGGGGATTATTTTGTTTTAAAGCCAATCACAAACTTGTCCCTCCACAAATCTGCGGTTTGGATGCAAATATATAATATTGTAATGGACTCCATCTCCCTCATGGGCAATGCAAGACTGCTGGAGAATAATGATCTCCAAAGATCTCATACCGAGCAGAGGCAAATGCACATGTGTGGATAATGTACCATGATGCGGTTGTTTTACTTGTTTCACCACTTGGAGTTTCAGCGCGTAAGCTTGGTTTATCTGGGGGAACTTGCACCGGAAGATGGAACCATCCATCCATGCATTGGGGACTATACTCTGAACAGAGTGTTGGTGCTGCCTAAGCAGTCTCCTTGGCTTTTCGGCGCAATCAGTCGGGTACATCCTGGTCGGGTCGCCACTCCGACACAGGATACCAGCAAGCTGGCACTCATTTTGCCGACGTTGGAAGGATGACAGGCAGAGTCAAACCCACCTGGTATTAATTCAACAGCCGAGCTGTTGGTGTCCCGGCTGTGCGAGGTGGCACAGCCATTGTTTTAAAACCCGTGTTCGAGGGGGGTAAACACACATGGAACAGATATTGTAAAGTGCAATTAATGTGTGAACGTCCAATGGGGGTGATTCAATGATTAAACACAGATGTGAGAAAGAGACAGACATGAGGATAAAGGGAGACTGGGAATCCAATGACACATACGATTCTGTTCAATGCTAATTGGGGTTTACAAACTCTGATGCTCACACTCATTGGAATACTCGTGATGCACCTGCGTCGTGCCCTTGATGTTTCAAGAAACAAACAAACACACACACACACACACACACACACACACACACACACACACACACACACACACACACACACACACACACAATTACCCCTCATTAACCCCAAAGTCATTTTCATAACAATGATTTTCAAGAATAAAAAACATGCTCAATGAACATTTAATGTCGAACCCCTTCCAATATCATTGGTTGCTGTTGCTGATCTGTACATCAAGGTGGTGAATGTGGAGATGCAACAACTCTCTGGTATTAGACATCTCTACTGCATCTTGTTTAAAGATCTTGTTCACACTTTGCAAGTGTTGCTGTCCATTCTTGGCTCATGCCTCTTCAAATGCATTGGTTATATATATATATATATATATATATATATATATATATATATATATATATATATATATATATATATATATATATATATATATATATATATATATATATATATATATATATATATATATATATATATATATATATATATATATATATATATATATATATATTGTTGTGGTTACCAGATTCGCAAACCACCATTCAGGTCCCTTAGGTGAGGTATCTCGGCAAGTATATGTGTAGTTAGGCCCAAACCCGTTGTCTAGTGGGAATACATGTCATTTATGCGTGCTGCGACTCTTCAGGATAGCCGTTTTTCTTTTACTATCTTTAATTTGGACCAACCGCCATGATTACCACCACAATCACAACATCAACCACCAACCACAACGCCGCTTCACCACAACCGCCACGACCTTCACGTCACACCTCGCAACCGTAGCATCGCCACCGTTCTTGCCCCGCTGTGGGTACCGGTGTTGGACTCGTGCAGGGCGCGCGTCGAACAGCGTGTACAAAATCACGGATTTTGTGCTTCAAAAACGGATCAAAAACGACACACGCCCACTTTTTGCCGTCCAATCGGTGAGCGAGGGGAGATTTGGCCCCGCCTCCAGGACGATTGATATATGCAAATTTGTGGATCAAAAAGCCTTCACGCCCACTTTTTCTCGGGCCAATGGGGAGCGAGGTGAAAGGTCAAAGGGAGGGAGTCAAAGGCGAAGCTACGGGGGGATAAAAGGACCGTGTTCGTCAGTCAGGAGAGTCGGTCGGAGAGTCAAGAGGAGGAGAGTCCAAAGAAGAGTCCAGAGGCGGAGAGGCGGAGAGTAGGAGAGTCGGAAGCAGAGGGTCAAGACTTCGCGGGCGGTGGAGCTGCTCGTCGTGTGAGTTGGAGTCGGAACGGAGGGGACGAGCTGTGGAAAGGCGGCGACACCAGACGAGGGGGTGCTCGCGTCGTGCAGGAAGCTGCACCCGAGGGAGGCCGACAGCGCGACCTGGCCGAGGTGGAGACGCTCGTCGCACATAATAAAGATCCTCTATACCCCGAGCATCAGCAACCCCCTCCTGTTTCCCCCCGCGCTGAGATAGTGCGACCAAGGGGGCCCCTTTCCCACCCCCTGCCAGACACTGTCCGCGGGGTTGGGGCGCCATCGCCGCTCCGCGTCTCATCACCAGACGGGTAGGCGCGACCCGGTCTCGGCCTCAGGCCCGCCTCATCCTTGAGGGTATTTCTTTTCCTTGGTTTTGGGTATGTGTTGTCGGCGCCGTCTGTGAGGTAGAATTGTATAAGTGTTGCCGTGTGCTCGGTAGTCGGTATTAGCTCTGCATTGTGTTTTCGCTTTTATATTTGTTTTTTGTGTAAATGGAATTGTGTTTTTTCTGTGTGCTTTTGGTGGAATTGTATATGTGTGCTTCCCGTGTGCCGCGAATAAATGTGCTTTTGTGTTGAACTGTTTCCCGCTTCGCTTCGTCATTTCTCCCATTGAATCCTCATCTTGCTTCACGTAAAGGGTTGGTAGTGGGCTGAATACGCCCGATAATTAATCGAACCGTCGAGGTCGACGATAACACCGCTCGGTTATTCTGATAGTACGGAACGGGTCGCTTAAGTGGCCCGTGTCCGAAGTCGACCTGCGGCGAGGTGCGATCGCCCGGTCTACCCTCCGCGTGGGTACTTAGGTAGGTCGAATTTGGCGAGCAACCCTATCCCACGCGGGGGCTGATTGGCTCGATCGCGGTGAGACCGAAAGGTCCACCCGTGACTGGTTCCCGGCGTTAGTCCGAGAGGGTCACGACTGGATTGTCCGTCCGGTGGGCGACGTGCCGCGATTCGAGTTACGTGGCCGTCAGCACGCTGGCGGGCGCGAATCCGCAACAATATATATATATATATATATATACAGTCAAAGCTCGTTACTATGCCACCCGTCGGGACCGAGCAAAAGTGGCATAGTAGCGAGAGTGGCATAGTAACGAGATTTTGTAAAAACGGCCTTATTTTCTCAAGTTACCCATCTGTAGTTAATCTTTAGACAAAATTTATTCCAGCAAGTAAAATGCACGATTGTTGTATAAGCTAAGCGAACGGAGAACATACACACACTAACAGAGTTCACACACTAACATATGGCATGGCGAGAAATTCACGACACACAAAGCTTTCAAGAATCGTCGGCTGGCGCATCTTCTTTCGGCGGATCTCGTGCATCTCGTTGTCTAGCCGATCGCACGCTTGCATCACACCGGGCTTCCCGCTTCTCTGCTGCATGAACCTCCGGACGGTGCTACAGCGCGCTGGGCTTCCTCGAATGGAACGATTTCCTCCTCGACAGTTACCTCGTCATCTTCGCTTTCCACCGGCTCCTCACTGCACACAATCTCCTCCGCAATCTCCTCCAGCGTGAAATACCCGCCAGTCGCGAGGCGCTCGTCGGCTTCGAGAAAGTCAGACAGCTCGATCTCCTCGTTCTCGTGCATCTTTTCCTCGGCAGGCAGTGCTTCCCAGATGTCGGGCAGCTCCGCATCCTGTGGCTCAGTTTGGATCTCCTCTTCGATGAACTTAGCCTTCGCGACTGATAGTCGACTTGCCGACCTGCTCCCAAGCACGCCGGGCGACGTGTAGAGCGTCGAGCAACGTGAACTTGAACTCCTTTCCCTCGTCTATGGCCTCAAGCCGGCGGCATAGCAGGAGCTTCTTGTAGTGGCGCTTGAGGTTCTCTATGATTCCCTGATCCATTGGTTGCGAATTGGCTGTCGTGTTGGGTGGGAAGAAGACCAGTTGGATGTTGTTCAGCTCGAGCTCGGGAGGGTGGCCAGAGAAGTTATCGAGACAGACCAGCACTCTGCGTCCCTGCTGGCTGAGTCGTCCGTCCCACGCACGCAACATCTCCTCGAAAAGCTCCGCCGTCATCCACGCCTTCGAGTTCGCCTTGTACTTGACCGGGATCTCTTTGTTCTTGAAGGCACGGGGTTTCTTGGAATTGCCAATCACCAGAAGAGGGAACTTCTCGCTGCCGCTCACGTTTGCCCCAACCAGAAGAGTGATCCTTTGCTTGCTTTTCTTTCCTCCAGTACACCGCTCTCCCCTGAAAGCCATGGTCTTGTTCGGAAGCAGCTGCCAGAAGAGTCCAGTCTCGTCCAGGTTGAAGACGTCATCTGCGGAGAACTGCCCGAGTAAGGGCCGGAGAACCTGTTGTTGCCACTCAAGAAGGGATTGCGAATCCACTGCTCCAGCTTCGCCCTGCACTGTCTTGAACGTGATGCCGTGGCGCTTCTTGAAATTGCCCAACCAACCGTCGCTCGCCATAAAGTCTGGGATGTGCATCAGCTCGGCCAGTTTCATCGCCTTCTCCTTGATCAGATCGCCGCTGACAGGCACATTCTGTCCTCTTGATTGCTTCAGCCACATGAGCACTCCCTCATCAAGCTTCGGGTCGTGAGCCTGCGTCAACTTCATGCGCTTCGATGGAAATCCAGCTTTGATTGCAGCCTCGATTGCATCCTTCTTGCTGAGAATGTCCTTCACGGTGGTTCTCTTAACTTCGACGCCCCATTTCTTGCTAATCTCCTGGCCAACTTGGACTGATTCGGCTCCTTCTTCGCGGCATCGATGATCTCCTCCTTCTCCTTCAGCATAAAGTCGGTTCGCTTGCGTTTCTGAGCTATAATTATGGGCTGAATTTGAAAAAAAAATGATGTCACTGTTGTACGTGTGCCTGCGTGTCTGTGTGTGTGCTCGCACTTTTTTGTGTCTCGTTGTGCGTGTTGTGATTCGCTTGTTGTGGCTGGCATCAGGGAGAAGAATCGCGTGTTTTGACACAGTCTGACTATGCGCGTATGTATTGAGTTATGTTGTGCGCAGCTGGACTGTAGTTCGGCGCTTCGCCTTTGGATGTGAGTGTGATAATCGAGCACTGCGCAATACAGACTTTTTCATGACTCGTGCCTTTTAACAGTCACACAGTAGTGGCATGGTAGCGAGAGTAGGGGGTGGCATTGTAAATTTATTTTGTATTGAATTTTGTCGGGACCGAGCAAAAGTGGTATAATAGCGAGAGTGGCATAGAAGCGAGGTGGCACAGTAACGAGCTTTGACTATATATATATATATATATATATATATATATATATATATATATATATATATATATATATATATATATATATATATATATATATACATACATACATACATACATATATACTAGCATATACCCATGCTCCGCACGGAGTTGAATGGGTGGCAAAAGGTGGATGAGGCATAATAGTTGATGTTATGGGAAGCTGGGGAGGGTGTCATAAGGGACGTGATGCACTATGGTTACCTGTCCTTAGTTTTCTAAAGGACCTCCCTGTAGATGACATTTTGGGTGAGTGTCTTGTTGCTGAATTGTCCTTGTGAGGAATTATTGTCCACTTTGATAGATATATAGGAGTAACCTCTTGCACATGAAAATGCAACATATAGTTGGCCATGGGAGAACACAGGGCTGGGAGGTATATTCCGAGTTTGTCAAATGTTTGGCCCTGGGATTTGTTTATGGTCATCGAGTATGCGAGTCTGACTGTAAATTGCATCCTCTGCAGTGTGAATGGAAGATTGGTGTCTGATGGGGCAAGTTCAACATGATATAGGCCTAGCCCTAGACTGAACAGGAGCAGTGGAGGGTGACCGAGAATCAGAATGCAAATTTCAATGAACGGCACTTTTTGGCACACATCTGACGATCGAACACCGCTTGGACGCTGTAATTTGAAGACCACACACGCAAGACACAACACAGGTAACGATGGCGGTTGATATCGACAATTAATGTAATGAACGGCAGTTGTTTGGGTGCATCCGACAATCGAACACCTCTTTAATTTGAACAGTTAACACGCATGCATTCAAGGTACAGAATCTATTGTCAGACACTGCACTTTCGAAGAACAAAGAAAAGAAGAGAATCCGGGAAATGAAGGGATGACCTCATACCCGTTCCCTGGTTCCCCCTACCTTCAGATTATAGCCTTTGATGTTATCTGGACGTAGGCCTATTGCAACTTATTTTCAGGTGTTTTTAATAAGTACGTTGGATTTCAGACACAAATTGAGTCTAAGAGGGCGTGTTCAGTCCGGGAAGTACGTTGGATTTCAGACACAAATTGAGTCTGAGGGCGTGTTCAGTCCGGGAAGTACATTGGATTTCAGACACAAATTGACAGTCGAAGAGGGCATGTTCAGTTCGGGAAGTACGTTGGATTTCAGACACAAATTGACAGTCTAAGAGGGCGTGTTCAGTCCGGGAAGTACGTTGGATTACGATTTGAATCGTTGAGCCGCAGCCTTTTAATAGGCTACAACACGTGATCGTCGGCGATACGCTGCCGCGCTATGCATAAGTTAGACTATCGTTGGGCATAGGTTGTGAACGCCGACAACACGCTAAGCATTCGTTGGTATAGGTTATCTATATGTTATCGAAACGTTCTGTGTACGTTACTAATACGTTATGCATACGTCCAACTCGTTATGAATACGCCCAAAACTGGAAAAAAAAAACATCAATAGTTCAGCATACGCCAACGTTTTACATACATTTTTATATGTTGCCATTGCTGGCTAAAACGTCAAGGTGTGACCGGCTTAACGTGGGGTATAAGGTGAGAAGGGAAAAGTTTTTTTTG
>NC_140968.1:106365386-106500386 GCF_056783735.1 Eptatretus burgeri
CAGACAACCAAACAGACAGAATAACAAAATCGACTCACAAATACACAGTACTTGAAAAATCTTCGATTTTGCAAGTAATAGAACCACTATGCATGACCATGTGAAGACCCATCAATGAGTCCATCCAAAGGACCTTGGGCGGTTTCCACAATATCGGTTAAAAGGTCAAAACATTTAACAAACGGATTAAAATTAACAACGTGTGGTTATAACAAAATGGTGACATTGTTCAATTTAATCAGTGTAATCAGGAATGTGACATCGTGTCGATCATGGAATTTTGAAACCATGCTTTGGCTTAGCAAAGCTTCCTTCTGTTTGCAATATTAACCATGATGCCTTAAATGATGTCGAAAAAAACAAGTAAATGTATTGGTAATCATCGGTATTTACTGGTCTCACCGATATTTACCAGCCTCACCGGTACCGGTATTTACCAGTCTCATCGGTACAAAACCATAAGGATATTTCAATGCTGGTGGAGGCACGGGGTCCAGTGGTTCGTCGATGTACTGCAACACAAGATGAAACACAGTAAGGATCCACACTCATCTGTGTGTTCTGTGCTTGAGGAATTTGAAGAAAGTAAACACCTTGCGAATCACATCCCGAATGGCAAACAACTTGTCAGTAGGGTCACCCGCTTCCGATAGAGGGGCATCATAATCGTAACTTGTTGTTACAGGTAGAAACGTTGTTTTATAGTCAGCTCCTGTGGAAGAAATACATTCGTGCAATCACGTACACAATGTAAACACAAATGTACCACGAGTTCACTACATCTATAGTATGAAGGATGTATTACAAACTACACTCTTCATTCACTTTCTCACTCTGTCTCTCCACAATGATTGTCCAATAAACCTATCTATCTATTTCCACAGTAAACTACGGGAAGAGATTCAGTCTCTCAAGTTTCCGGGCCTCACTGTCAGGCATGACCTTTCTTTGGTAGACCATATATCTAAACTGATGTCCAAAGACAGCCCCAGACCTTTGTCTGCACAAAAGACCTTGCCTTGTACTCCCTGTTGTAGAACAATACACTCATGAAAATATAACAACACACTCGTATAAATATAACACATAAATACAACAATACCCTCACATAAATGCAACAATTCACCCATGAAAATGCAATAATACATTCCTGAAAATACAACAATACACTCGTAAAAATAAAACAATGCAAACACAAAAATACTGTATAACAATACTCACATAAATACAACAAAACACTCATAAAAATATAACAATACCCTCACATAAATACAATAAATTCATGAAAATACAATAATACCCTCACATAAATACAACAACAATGCAGATATAAAAATATAACGATACACTCATAAAAATACAACAAAACACTCACAGAAATATGACAATACACTCACAGATATATGGCAATACACACAGAAATATGACAATACACTCACAAAATTAGGACAAAACAATCACAGAAATATGACAATACACTCACAGAAGTAAGAAAATACATGCACAGAAATATGACAATACAATCACAGAAATATGACAATACACTCACAGAAATATGACAATGCACTCACAGAAATATGACAATACACTCACAGAAATAAGAAAATACACTCGCAGAAATAAGACAATACACGCACAGACATATGACAATACACTCACAGACATATGACAAATCAATCAGAAATATGACAATCCACACACAGAAATATGACAATACACTCACAAAATTAGGACAAAACAATCACAGAAATATGACAATACACGCACAGAAATATGACAATACCCTCACAGAAATAAGACAATACACGCACAGAAATATGACAATACAATCAGGAATATGACAACACACTCATAGAAATATGACAATACACTCACAGAAATATGGCAATACACTCACAGAAATAAGACAATACACTCACAAAAATAAGACAATACACTCACAGAAATATGACAATGCACTCACAGAAATATTACAATACACTAACAGAAATAAGACAATACACACACAGACATATGACAATACACTCACAGAAATATGACAAATCAAATCAATCAGAAATATGACAATCCACACACAGAAATATGACAATACACTCACAAAATTAGGACAAAACAATCACAGAAATATGACAATACACTTACAGAAATATGGCAATACACTCACAGAAATATGACAATACACTCACAGAAATAAGACAATACACTCACAGAAATATGACAAATCAATCAGAAATATGACAATCCACACACTGAAATATGAGAATACAGTCACAAAATTAGGACAAAACAATCACAGAAATATGACAATACATGCACAGAAATATGACAATACACTCACAGAAATATGGCAATACACTCACAGAAATATGACAATACACTCACAGAAATAAGAAAATACACTCACAGAAATAAGACAATACACGCACAGAAATATGACAATACACTCATAGAAATATGACAATACACTCAGGAATATGACAACAAACTCATAGAAATATGACAATACCCTCACATAAATACAATACATTCACTCAAATACAACAATACACTCACTCAAATACAACAATACACTCACAAATACAACACACTCACAAGAAGACAACAAAACACTCCTAAAAATACAACTAGATTCATAAAAATACAACAATACTCATAAAAATACAATACTCTCATAAAAATATAACAACTCATAAAAATACAATACTCTCATAAAAATACAACAATACTCATAAATACAATAATACAGCAATTCACATAAAAATATAGCAATACACAAAAATACAACAAAAATAAAAATATAGCAGTGCACAAAAATATAACAATACCCTCAAATAAATACAACAACACACTCACATAAATACAACACACACAAAAATAACACAACAATAGCCTCATAAAAATACAACAATACACATAAAGAATATATAGCCATACACACACATATATATAGATTATTATCTACTGTATCTATCTTTCTCTATATTGTTATGGCCACGGGCACCGAGTGTATTATGACGGGGTTTAATCCCCTATCTATCCTCGGAAGAGCCGGACCTGGGACCACCGCTCACAATTAACTTTGTGGTATGGTGGGTTGCTTGAGAACCACAAACGTCACCCAGTTAACCACAAGTTCCAGTGTCCACCATCTAATTATGCCGTTTAACTAGAGGTCACGTGGTTACCTGAGCCGACAGCGCGCCCTCGGCAAAGCACCAATCTTATCTTGATTATATGTTAATTAGGGGGGGCCGAGCGTTTAACCGCTGGTGCGTGCCGACTATAATTGGTCAAGTCGTGTGGTAATTACTTCCCAGTCTATCTAGATTCGGACAATGCTGGATCAATAGGAGGAAAGGACAAGCACGGACAGGTTTGATCGTCAACAAATAATTTATTAAAAAGAAAGTAGATAAATAAAAATAACTTTTTATTTACGTGAGGTAAAAATAAATAAATTCCAAATCAATCAAAATGATCGCAAGCAAATAAATAATTAATCAGGCAAAACCAATCAAAGTGAAAGGAAAAGAGACAAAGAGCAGATGCTTATCGGGGATTGTCCAAATGTGTGAGCGTGCCTTGTTCGTTGCCAGCACCCAGCCTTGCCGTGCACCCACTCGCAAACAGGCTTGAACGCCAGTCGACGTCACCCCCAAGAAACAGGTACGCCAAGAGCAGCCGTCTGACTGGAACCGACGAAGCAGCCATCTGACTGGAACTGACGAAGCAGCCATCTGACTGGAACCGACAAAGTGACCATCTGACTGGAACCGATGAAGCAGCCGTCTGCCTGGAACTGACGAAGCAGCCATCTGACTGGAACCGACGCAGTGACCGTCTGACTGGAACCAACGAAGCGACCGTCTGACTGGAACTGGTGAAGCAGCCGTCTAACTGGAACCCACGAAGCGTCTGACTGGAACCGATGAAGCAGTCAGAACCGCAACCAGCTATCGCCAACTGACTCGTCGACTGACTTGCCAACTCACTCGTTGTCGACTGACCCACGCACCACACGTTGTCGACTGACCCCAATGCACGCGCCGCACATCAAGAACGGCCCTCTCCCTCTTTTTATAGGTGGCCTGTCAAGCCGGCACAGACTCCCCCCAAATCCACCCCACCCCACTTACGAATCATTGCCATGACAACACGAATGTCCCGTTATTATTCCTCACTTACGATGCCATGTCTGTGGTGCTGGACGAGCAAAAAGCAGTAATTTGTCAGAATTACCGAGCACAAACGTGAAGCGCTCATAAACCGTGAACAACAATTATTACCTCACTGTTCAGCCCAACATGAAAAAAAACAGTTAGCGGCCAGAGAGCTGCTGAACGGGGTGTCGAACGTCGATGGAAAAAGGCGGGTTTGGCGTCAGTGAAAGAAACGGCTATCTGACGTGCATGAATGTGTCTGTTGTGAAGAGAACAAGCTCAACTGAAGGAAGATCCTCGTCCTCTTAATGATGACGTCATAAAAACGAATATGACGTCATTGTGATGTATCAGGTTTGCGATAAATTATATCTATGCTAATGCCTGGCCTGATTCCCACAAACAAAATTCAAACAGCTTGCCTAGTTTAGGAGATAATGGTATAGGCGATTTCCATTAGCGACGATATTATGATGTCAACTTTTTTTCTCGGAAGAATTTCCAAAATCGGAGATGGTTACTGCCTGCGCGTGGGCTTTCTGCATATACATGGCAAGTTTCACGAAGATCCAATGAAAACTCTGGGTTATGAAACAAAAAATATCAAAAAATAAGAATGACGTCATAAAAATTGACATGACGTCATAGTGATGTATCATATATGCGGTTATTCATCTCTGCTAATGCCCTGTTCGATTCCCACAAACAGAATTCAAAAAGCTTGCCAAGTTTCGGAGATAATTTTTTTGGCGATTTCCATTAGCGGAGATATTTTGACGTCTTAACTTTTTTTCGAGGAGGAATTTTCAAAATCGGAGATGGTTACTATCTGCGTGGGGTGTTTTTACATATATATGCCAAGTTACAGGAAGTTTCGATGAAAACTGTAGGCTGTGAAACAAAAAAGTCCACAAGAAGAAGATGAAGAACAACAACGTGAGTAAGTCTGAGAGATCCTCCACAAGGATCTAAAAAGCTTTCCAGAAGAGAGGGAATCTATTCTTTACCCTTCTCAATGCATCACATTTAGAATTCAACCAGACATGGGGGTGGGTCTATCCTGGACATGCATTTAGGTAAATAACTATCTGAGGACCTGGATGTTGGTATGCATTCGTCGGATCGGATTCTGAAATCCGTAACAATATATTTGTATAGATGTATGTATGTACGCCTAATGTATATGTATATATGTATATATTGTCGCGGATTCGCGCCCGCCGGCGTGCTGACGGCCACGTAACTCGAATCGCGGCACGTCGCCCACCGGACGGACAATCCAGTCGTGACCCTCTCGGACTAACGCCGGGAACCAGTCACGGGTGGACCTTTCGGTCTCACCGCGATCGAGCCAATCGGCCCCCGCGTGGGATAGGGTTGCTCGCCAAATTCGACCTACCTAAGTACCCACACGGAGGGTAGACCGGGCGATCGCACCTCGCCGCAGGTCGACTTCGGACACGGGCCACTTAAGCGACCCGTTCCGTACTATCGGGATAACCGAGCGGTGTTATTCGTCGGCCTCGACGGTTCGATTAATTATCGGGCGTCTTAGCCCAGGACCAACCCTTTACGTGAAGCAAGATGGGGATTCAATGAAAGAAATGACGAAGCGAAGCGGGAAAACAGTTCAACATAAAGCACATTTATTCGCGATGAACGGAAAGCACACATATACAATTCCACCAAAAGCACATGGAAAAGAAGAAGAAACACAATGCAATTTTACACAAAAAGCAAATGTAAAAGCGAAGACACAATGCAGAGCTATCCGACTACCGAGCACACGGCAACACTTATACAATTCTACTTCACAGACGGCGCCGACAACACATACCCAAAACCAAGAAAAAGAACACCCTCAAGGATGAGGCGGGCCTGGGGCCGAGACCGGGTCGGGCCTACCCGTCTGATGATGAGGCGCGAAGTGGCGATGGTGCCCCAACTCCGCGGGCCTCGCGGACAGTGTCTGGTAGGGGGTGGGAAAAGGGGCCCCCTTTGTCGCACTATCTCAGCGCGGGGGGAAACAGGAGGGGGTTGCTGATGCTCGGGGGAAGGAGGATTTTTATTCTGTCTCGGGTCCCGCGACGAGCGTCTCCACCTAGACCAGGTCGCGCCGTCGGCCTCCCGCCTTCAGCTCCCGGCACCGACGCGAGCACCCCCTCGTCCGTCTTCGCCGCCGCCGCCACCTCTCCACAGCTCCGCCGACAACTCGTTCCATCGCACAGCTCGTTCCAACGCACACCACCTTTCTGACGAACGCAGCCGCTTATATAAGCCTCGTGGCTTCGCCTTTGACCCCCTGCCTTTGACCTTTCACCTCGCTCCCCATTGGCCCGAGAAAAAGTGGGCGTGAATGCTTTTTGATCCATGAATTTGCATATAGCGACCGCCCTCCAACGCCCTGGAGGCGGGGCCAAATCGCCCCTCGCTCATCGATTGGACGGAACAAAAGTGGGCGTGAGTCGTTTTTGATCCGTTTTTCTGCGGAAAGTCCGTGACGTTTTGTACACGCTGTTCGGTGCGCGCCCTGCACGAGTCCAATACCGGTACCCACAAGCGGCGCAAGAACGGTGGCGATGCGACGGTTGCGAGGTGTGACGGTAAAGGTCGTGGCTGTTGTGGTGAAGCGGCATTGTGGTGGGTGGTTGATGTTGTGATGACTGTTAAGACGTGGTTGGTGGTGGTAATAATGGCGGTTGGTCCAAAATAAAGATAGTAAAAGAAAAACGGCTATCCTGAAGAGTCGCAGCACGCATGAATGACATTTATTCCCTCGAGACAATGGGTTTGGGCCGAACTACACATATACTGACCGAGATATCTCACCTAAGGGACCTGAATGGTGGTTTGCGAATTTGGTCAACCACAACAATATATATATATATATATATATATATATATATATATATATATATATATATATATATATATATATATATATATATATATATATATACATATACATATATACAAATACATATACACAAATACATATACACAAATACATATATATATATATATATATATATATATATATATATATATATATATATATATATATATATATATATATATATATATATATATATATATACATACATACAGACATACAGACAGCAGTACACACAAATACAGCAATACACATCGAAATACAGCAAAATACATCAAAATACAACAATACACATCAAAATATAGCAATACACAAATAAATATAGCAATACACAAATAAATATAGCAATACACATAAAAATATAGCAATACACAAAAATACACCAATACACGTAAAAATATAGCAATACACAAAAATACACATAAAAATATATCAATACACAAAAATACACCAATACACATAAAAATACAGCAAGACACAAAAATACACCAATACACATAAAAATAAAGCAACACACATTAAAAATATATATATATACACAAAAATAGAAATAAAAATATATGAATACACAAAAATACACCAATGCACATAAAAATATAGCAATACAGAAAAAGACACGAATAAACATAAAAATATATCAATACACAAAAATACACCAATACACATGAAAAATATAACAAAACACAAAAATACACCGAAACACATAAAAATATAGCAATACACAAAAATACACCGAAACACATAAAAATATAGCAATACACAAAAATACACCAATACACATAAAAATATATGCCAATACACATAAAAATAGAGCAATACACATAAAAATATATGCCAATACACATAAAAATAGAGCAATACACAAAAATAAACCAGAAAATATAGCAAAACACAAAAATACACCAATGCACAAAAATATAGCAATACACAAAAATACACCACCACACAAAAAATATATCAATACACAAAAATACACCAATACCCAGAAAAATATAGCAATTCACAAAAATATAGCAATACACAAAAATACACCACAACACCAGAAATATAGCAATACACAAAAATACACATAAAAAGATAACAATACACAAAAATACACCAATACGCATTAAAAAAATAGCAATACACAAAAATACACCAATACACAAAAAAATATAGCAAGACATAAAAATACACCAACACACATAAAAATATAGCAATACACAAAAATACACCAATAAACATAAAAATATATCAACACACAAAAATACACCAATACACATAAAAATACACACCAATACACATGAAAATATAGCAATACACAAAAATACACCAATACACATTAAAAATATATCAATACACAAAAATACACCAATACACATTAAAAATATATCAATACACAAAAATACACCAATACACAGAAAAATATAGCAATACACACAAAAATACAGCAATACACAGAAAAATATATCAATACACAAAAATACACCAATACGCATAAAAATAAAGCAAGACACAAAAATACAGCAATACACATAAAAATATAGCAAAACACAAAAATATATCAATACACAAAAATACAACAATACACATAAAAATATAGCAATACACAAAAATACTCCAATACACAAAAATATAGCAATACACATAAAAAATACATCAACACACAAAAATACACCAATACACATAAAAAGAAAGCAATACCCAAAAATACACCAACACACATAAAAATATAGCAAGACACAAAAAACACCAATGCACAAAAAAAATAAAGCAACACACAAAAATATATCAATACACAAAAATACACCAATACACATAAAATATATCAATACACAAAAATACACCAATACACATAAAAACATGTCAATAAACAAAAATACACCAATACACATAAAATATAGCAATACACAAAAATATACCAATACACTTAAAAATATAGCAATACACAAAAATACACCAATACACATAAAAATATAGCAATACACAAAAATACACATGAAAATATACCAATAAACAAAAATACACCAACAGACATAAAATATCAATACACAAAAGCACACCAATACACATAAAAATATTGCAACACACAAAAATACACAAAAATATGTCAATACACAAAAATACACCAATACACATAAAAATACAGCAAAACACAAAAATACACCAATACACAAAAATATAGCAATACACAAAAATACACCAATACACATAAAAATATAGCAATACACAAAAAGACACATAAAAATATATCAACACACAAAAATACAGCAATACACAAAAAAATATGTCAATACACAAAAATACACCAACACACAAAAAAAATATAGCAAAACACAAAAATACACCAATACACACAAAAATATAGCAATACACAAAATACACCAATACACATAAAAATATAGCAATACACATAAAAATATAGCAATACACAAAAAAAATATAACAATACACAAAAATACACCAATGCAAAAAAAAATATAGCAATACACAAAAATACACTCATTCACGTAAAAATATATCAATACACAAAAATACACCAATACACATAAAAATATAGCAATACACAAAAATACATCAATACACAAAAATACACCAGCACACAAAAAATATAGCAATACACAAAAATACACATAAATATATATATATATATCAATACACAAAAATACACCAATAGACATAAAAATATAGCAATTCACAAAAATACACCAACACACAAAAATACACATAAAAATATAGCAATACACAAAATACACCAATACACAAAAAAATATAGCAATACACAAAAAAAAGCAATCCACAAAAATACACCAATACACAAAAATACACGTAAAAATATGTCAATACACAAAAATACACCAAAACACATTCACAATATATCAATACACAAAAATACTCCAATACACATAAAAATATAGCAATACACAAAAATACACCAATACACATAAAAATATATCCCAATACACATAAAAATATAGCAATACACAAAAATACACATAAAAATATAGCAATACACAAAAATACACCAATCCACATTAAAAATATATCAATACACCAATACACATAAAAAATATAGCAATACACAAAAATACACCAATACACATTAAAAATATAGCAATACACAAAAATACACATGAAAATATACCAATACACATAAAAATATCGCAATAAACAAAAATACACCAACAGACATAAAATATATATCAATACACAAAAACACACCAATACACATAAAAATATTGCAACACACAAAAATACACAAAAATATGTCAATACACAAAAATACACCAATACACATAAAAATATCGCAAAACACAAAAATACACTAATACACAAAAATATAGCAATACACAAAAATACACCAATACACATAAAATATCGCAATAAACAAAAATACACCAACAGACATAAAATATATATCAATACACAAAAATACACCAACACACAAAAAAATATAGCAAAACACAAAAATACACCAATACACATAAAAATATAGCAATACACAAAAATACACATAAATATATCAATACACAAAAATACACCAATACACATAAAAATATAGCAATACACAAAAATACATCAATACACAAAAATACACCAGCACACAAAAAATATAGCAATACACAAAAATACACCACTACACAAAAAATATAGCAATACACAAAAATACACATAAATATATCAATACACAAAAATACACCAATACACATAAAAATATAGCAATTCACAAAAATACACCAACACACAAAAATACACATAAAAATATAGCAATACACTAAATACACCAATACACAAAAAAATATAGCAATACACAAAAAAATAGCAATCCACAAAAATACACCAATACACATAAAAATATAGCAATACACAAAAATACACGTAAAATATGTCAATACACAAAAATACACCAAAACACATTCACAATATATCAATACACAAAAATACTCCAATACACATAAAAATACAGCAATACACAAAAATACACCAATACACATAAAAATATATCCCAATACACATAAAAATATACCAATACACAAAAATACACATAAAAATATAGCAATACAGAAAAATACACCAATACACATTAAAAATATATCAACACATCAATACACATAAAAAATATAGCAATACACAAAAATACACCAATACACATAAAAATATAGCAATACACAAAAATACACCAATACACATAAAAATATAACAACACACAAAAATACACCAATACACAAAAAAATAACAAAACACAAAAATACACCAATACACAAAAAATAGCAAAACACAAAAATACACCAATACACATAAAAATATAGCAATAAACAAAAATACACGTAAAAATATAGCAATACACAAAAATACACCAATACACATTAAAAAATATATCAATACACAAAAATACACCAATACACATAAAAATACAGCAATACACAAAAATACAGCAATACATAAAAATACACCAATACACACAAAAATATATCAATACACAAAAATACACCAATACACATAAAAATATATCAATACACAAAAATACACATAAAAATATATACCAATACACATAAAAATATATACCAATACACATAAAAATATTGCAATACACCAAAATACACCAATACACATAAAAATATAGCAATACACAAAAATACACATAAAAATATATCAATACACAAAAATACACATAAAAATATATCAATACACAAAAATACACCGAAACACATAAAAACATAGCAATACACAAAAATACAACAATACACATAAAAATATAGCAATACACAAAAATATACATCAATACACAAAAATACACCAATACACATAAAAATATAGCAATACACAAAAATATAGCAATACACAAAAATACACATAAAAATATAGCAATATAATACACAAAAATACACCAATACACATAAAAATATAGCAATATAATACACAAAAATATGGCAATACACAAAAAAATATAGCAATACACAAAAATACACCAATACACATAAAAATATAGCAATACACAAAAATACACGTAAAATATATCAATACACAAAAATACACCAAAACACATAAACAATATATCAATTACACAAAAATACTCCAATCCACATAAAATATAGCAATACACAAAAATACACCAATACACATAAAATATAGCAATACACAAAAATACACATAAAAATATACCAACACACAAAAATACACCAATACACATAAAAATATCGCAATAAACAAAAATACACCAATACACATAAAAATATATCAATACACATAAAAATACAGCAATACACAAAAACACACCAATAAACATAAAAATATACCAATGCACAAAAATACACGAACACACAAAAATATAGCAAAACACAAAAATACACCAATACACATAAAAATATAGCAATACACAAAAAAATATACCAATACACACAAAAAAATAGCAATCCACAAAAATACACTAATACACATAAAAATATAGCAATACACAAAAATACACGAAAAAATATATCAATACACAAAAATACACCAAAACACATTAAAAATATATTAACACACAAAAATACTCCAATACACATAAAAATAGCAATACACAAAAATACACAAAAAAATATAGCAATACACAAAAATACACCACTACACAAAAAAATATAGCAATACACATAAATATATATATATATATATATATATATATATATATATATATATATATATATATATATATATATATATCAATACACAAAAACACACCAACACACATAACAATATCGCAATTCAAAAAATACACCAATACACATAAAAATATATACCAATACACTTAAAAATATAGCAATACACAAAAATACACCAATACACATTAAAAATATATCAATACACAAAAATACACAAATACACATAAAAATATACCAATACACACAAAAATATAGCAATACACAAAAATACACCAATACACAGAAAAATATATCAATACACAAAAATACACCAATACACATAAAAATATAGCAATACACAAAAATATACCAATACACATAAAAATATAGCAATACACAAAATACACCAATACACATAAAAAATATAGCAATATTATACACAAAAAAATATCAATACACAAAAATACACCAATACACATAAAAATATAGCAATACACAAAAATACACCAATACACATAAAAATATAACAATACACAAAAATACACCAATACACAAAAATACACCAATACACAAAGATATAGCAATACACAAAAATACACGTAAAAATATGTCAATACACAAAAATACACCAAAACACATTCACAATATATCAATACACAAAAATACTCCAATACACATAAAAATATAGCAATACACAAAAATACACCAATACACATAAAAATATATCCCAATACACATAAAAATATAGCAATACACAAAAATACACCAATACACATTAAAAAATATAGCAATACACAAAAATACACCAATACGCATAAAAATATAGCAATACACAAAAATACACCAATACACATAAAAATATAACAATACACAAAAATACACCATTACACAAAAAAATAGCAATACACAAAAATACACCAATACACATAAAAATATATCAACACACAAAAATACACCAAAACACATTCACAATACATCAATACACAAAAATACTCCAATACACATAAAAATATAGCAATACACAAAAATACAACAATACACATAAAAATATATCCCAATACACATAAAAATATAGCAATACACAAAAATACACAAAAAATATAGCAATACACAAAAATACACCAATACACATAAAAATATATCAATACACCAAAATACACCAATACACATAAAAATATAGCAACACACAAAAATACACATAAAAATATATCAATACACAAAAATACACCAAAACACATTAAAAATATATTAATACACAAAAATACTCCAATACACATAAAAATAGCAATACACAAAAATACACCAAAAAATATAGCAATACACAAAAATACACCAATACACATAACAACATCGCAATTCACAAAAATACACCAATACACATAAAAATATATACCAATACACTTAAAAATATAGCAATACACAAAAATACACCAATACACATAAAAATATAGCAATACACAAAAATACACCAATACACATAAAAATATAGCAATACACAAAAATACACCAATACACATAAAAATATAGCAATACACACAAAAATATAGCAATGCACAAAAATACACCAATACACATAAAAATATATCAATACACAAAAATACACCAATACACATAAAAATAGAGCAACACACAAAAATACACCAATACACATAAAAATATATACCAATACACAAAAATATAGCAACACAAAATTACACCAATACACATAAAAATATATACCAACACACATAAAAATATAGCAATACACCAAAATACACCAGTACACAAAAAATATCGCAATACACAAAAATACACCAATACACATAAAAATATAGCAATACACAAAAAGACACATAAAAATATATCAACACACAAAAATACAGCAATACACAAAAAATATGTCAATACACAAAAATACACCAACACACAAAAAAAATATAGCAAAACACAAAAATACACCAATACACATAAAAATATAGCAATACACAAAATACACCAATACACATAAAAAATATAGCAATACACATAAAAAATATAACAACACACAAAAATACACCAATGCAAAAAAAAATATAGCAATACACAAAAATACACATAAATATATATATATCAATACACAAAAATACACCAATACACATAAAAATATAGCAATTCACAAAAATACACCAACACACAAAAATACACATAAAAATATAGCAATACACAAAATACACCAATAGACAAAAAAATATAGCAATACACAAAAAAAATAGCAATCCACAAAAATACACCAATACACATAAAAATATAGCAATACACAAAAATACACGTAAAAATATGTCAATACATAAAAATACATCAAAACACATTCACAATATATCAATACACAAAAATACTCCAATACACATAAAAATATAGCAATACACAAAAATACACCAATACACATAAAAATATATCCCAATACACATAAAAATATAGCAATACACAAAAATGCACATAAGAGTATAGCAATACACAAAAATACACCAATACACATTAAAAATATATCAATACAGCAATACACATAAAAAATATAGCAATACACAAAAATACACCAATCCACACTAAAAATATAGCAATACACAAAAATCCACCAATACACATAAAAATATAACAACACACAAAAATACACCAATACACAAAAAATAGCAATACACAAAAATACACCAATACACATAAAAATATAGCAATACACAAAAATACATGTAAAAATACATCAATACACAAAAATACATCAAAACACATTCACAATATATCAATACACAAAAATACTCCAATACACATAAAAATATAGCAACACACAAAAATACAACAATACACAAAAATATATCCCAATACACATAAAAATATAGCAATACACAAAAATACACCAACACACAAAAAAAATATAGCAAAACACAAAAATACACCAATACACACAAAAATATAGCAATACACAAAATACACCAATACACATAAAAATATAGCAATACACATAAAAATATAGCAATACACAAAAAAAATATAACAATACACAAAAATACACCAATGCAAAAAAAAATATAGCAATACACAAAAATACACTCATTCACGTAAAAATATATCAATACACAAAAATACAC
The DNA here is from genome assembly GCF_056783735.1 of Eptatretus burgeri. Lineage (NCBI taxonomy): Eukaryota > Metazoa > Chordata > Myxini > Myxiniformes > Myxinidae > Eptatretus > Eptatretus burgeri. The sequence continues at coordinate 106,381,135 of NC_140968.1, forward strand.
CAATACACATAAAAATATAGCAATACACAAAAACACACATAAAAATATAGCAATACACAAAAATACACATAAAAATATATCAATACACAAAAATACACCAACACACATAAAAATATCGCAATACACAAAAATACACCAATACACATAAAAATATAGCAATCCACAAAAATACACCAATACACAAAAATATAGCAATACACAAAAATACACCAATACACATAAAAATATATACCAATACACATAAAAATATAGCAATGCACAAAAATACACCAATACACGTAAAAATATAGCAACACACAAAAATACACATAAAAATATATCAATACACAAAAATACACCAATACACATAAAAATACAGCAAGACACAAAAATACACCAATACACATAAAAATAAAGCAACACACATTAAAAATATATATATACACAAAAATAGAAATAAAAATATATCAATACACAAAAATACACCAATACACATAAAAATATAGCAATACACAAAAACACACCAATAAACATAAAAATATATCAATACACAAAAATACACCAATACACATGAAAAATATAACAATACACAAAAATACACCGAAACACATAAAAATATAGCAATACACAAAAATACACCGAAACACATAAAAATATAGCAATACACAAAAATACACCAATACACATAAAAATATATGCCAATACACATAAAAATAGAGCAATACACATAAAAATATATGCCAATACACATAAAAATAGAGCAATACACAAAAATAAACCAGAAAATATAGCAAAACACAAAAATACACCAATGCACAAAAATATAGCAATACACAAAAATACACCACCACACAAAAAATATATCAACACACAAAAATACACCAATACCCAGAAAAATATAGCAATTCACAAAAATATAGCAATACACAAAAATACACCACAACACCAGAAATATAGCAATACACAAAAATACACATAAAAATATAACAATACACAAAAATACACCAATACGCATTAAAAAAATAGCAATACACAAAAATACACCAATACACATAAAAATATAGCAAGACATAAAAATACACCAACACACATAAAAATATAGCAAAATACAAAAATACACCAATAAACATAAAAATATATCAACACACAAAAATACACCAATACACATAAAAATACATACCAATACACATGAAAATATAGCAATACACAAAAATACACCAATACACATTAAAAATATATCAGTAGGGTAAGAATACTGATTCTGGCTCACTTTTCCCCATGTAAATGAATGGGGGATTTTCAGCGATTTATATTTTTTTTCCCTAAAAATAAACCCCCCTTTTTATCCCAAGGTATATTTATTTGTCTCCCCTTTTAACCTGGAGGTTGAACCTCATTGAATTGAACACCTGGGGGTTGAACAGCTCACTCATTGAACTTATAAAGATTTGTTCATTCTCAAATTCCTTCAATAGTTTAATTTTCTTTGCACAATAATCCCCATCTAAAATATTGACAAACAAAACATTTGAATCTTTATATTTTTTAAGATACCCCATTTGTGCCATTACGAAATGATAAACTTCTCTTAATGCTCTTGTTTGACCACCTCCTGAGCCACAGGTTATTTTTTGTTGAGCCCCGCCCACTTTTCTTTAAGCCCCGCCCACTTTTGTTAGCCCCGCCCACTTGCCACAAGGTATTCAATAAGCCCCGCCCACTTTTCTTTAAGCCCCGCCCACTTTTGCTAAGCTCCGCCCACTTTTCATAAGGTATTTTTTCTAAGCCACGCCCACTTTTCCTAAGCCCCGCCCACTTTTGCTAAGCTCCGCCCACTTTCCATGAGGTATTTTTTTCTAAGCCACGCCCACTTTTCCTAAGCTCCGCCTACTTTTGCTAAGCCCCGCCCACTCTTACATCATTTCCAGTTCATCTCTGACTCAAAGAAATCACCAGAAAATTACAGGATGTTATGGTTTTGAAAAATTTCCCAATGAAGGCTTGCCTAGGCTTGCCCAGGGAATTTCCAAAGGAAACCACACCCACCAGTCTTTCTCTATAAAAGCTTCAAACCCAGGCTCCATTTTAAACATTTGTTCTTGCTGGCAATGGTGTTCTGTGTGCTTGTCTCGAACTGTCTGTCTTCTATGGAACTAAACCTTCAAGTTGATGAACTGGATTCAAACCTCTTATCTATTGAGGTAAGATTTTTTATTTTCCTATTTTCAAACTTTGATTGAAGCATACTCATTTAATAATTAAATAACTTAATTAATACATTATTATTTTCTCTCACAGGAAATTGTGTCTGAAATACGAAATGAAAATACTGCTTTTGCTACAACTTTGGGGGAAATTGTTGGCTTGGTTGAAGACCTTGAGTGGGATGACTTTGGTGTTCCTTGGAATTCTCTGTCTTCTATGGAACTAAACCTTCAAGTTGATGAACTGGATTCAAACCTCTTATCTATTGAGGTAAGATTTTTTATTTTCCTATTTTCAAACTTTGATTGAAGCATACTCATTTAATAATTAAATAACTTAATTAATACATTATTATTTTCTCTCACAGGAAATTGTGTCTGAAATACGAAATGAAAATACTGCTTTTGCTACAACTTGGGGCGAAATTGTTGGCTTGGTTGAAGACCTTATGAGCGACCAAGACCCACAGAACGAGTTCGTCCTTGATGACCCAACCAAAGAGTTATACCTTGGAGACCAGCAAAATCCTGAAAAAGAGTTTTACAGCAATAGTACTCATTGTGAGTTATCAAGACAATACCCACTGAACAAGTTATACCTTGATGAGCCAGAATACAAGTTTTACCTTGGAGACTCACAAATTTTGAAAAATCAGTAAATGAGTTCTGCCTTGATGGTTTAAATAACTACCTTGGAGACTCAGGAAAAGGGTTCTGCCAAGATGGTTCTAAATATGGGGCCTACCTTGGAGACTCACAAATTTTGAAAAAATCAGTAAATGAGTTCTGCCTTGATGGTTTAAATAACTACCTTGGAGACTCAGGAAAAGGGTTCTGCCAAGATGGTTCTAAATATGGGGCCTACCTTGGAGACTCACAAATTTTGAAAAAATCAGTAAATGAGTTCTGCCTTGATGGTTTAAATAACTACCTTGGAGACTCAGGAAAAGGGTTCTGCCAAGATGGTTCTAAATATGGGGCCTACCTTGGAGACTCACAAATTTTGAAAAAATCAGTAAATGAGTTCTGCCTTCCAACGTTGTGGTATTCCCATAATCAATATCGTGTCTCATGCACACTTCATCAACTCTATTGATTGGTTCACTCCAGGATTTAGGATTGTCTGCCTCATCTAATCTTTTATCCAAGTTTGTGCCTGGACCACAGAAAGAATACCCTGGAAGATGTAATTCCCCTGGTATTCCAGTAGTTGTAAATTTACTTCCTGATAAAAACTTTTGTATATCTCCTGCGAGTTTGTGTTTGGAGATAAATTGATTTTTTTTTGAACCACACACCGAACATATACCTTTTTGTATAACCCTGTTATTTTTACTTTTAATATATGAAATATTTTTAGTATTAGTTTTCTTTTTACATTTGAGACAATAACTCATTTATTTATGAGAAAAATTTCTGCAGAGTGCAAAAACCTTTTTAGTTTCCAACATGCACATTTGAATCTTAATTTTTAAAACATAAAGAATCCTTAGAAATGCCTTCACTCTCTCCTCCATTTATTTAAGAAAAACTTGAATTAAAATGAATAGCTTGACGATGCTAATAGTTTTGTTGAAAGTATTGCAAATAGACTTTTTAATTCTTTGTATTCCTCCCTGGTGAGATAAGTTAATTTCTTTAATACCTCTATTCTTTTTTGAATCTCACTGGTTTCCATATTTTGATATTTATTCATTCTCTCTCTTTCCTCCCTCTCTCTCTTCTCTCTTTCCTCCTTCTCTCTCTCCTCCTCCTCCTTTTCCTCCTCTTCCCTCTCTTCTTCAACTCCTTCCTCATCCCTTACTATACTTGAATCGTTTACACCCCATAGAATATTATACATATATTCATCAGGATTTCTTGTTATTCCTGTATCCAAAATAATTTTTTTACAACAGGAAACCAATAAAATTTCTTTTGAATTTCTAAAAGAGCCTTACCTTTTCTTAACCTTATAATTTTTTCATTATTTAACATTCTAATTAAATCTAAAGTTGTTGGTTTATCAACATCAGCATAATGCCAATCTTTTATTGAAAATACCTCATTCTTATGTTGTAGAACATATTTATTAAAATACCGAATACCCTTTTCTTGAAGGTATGCTTGGACACAGAAATGATAATTTTCTTGAAGCCTTCTTGCTGTCATTTATGTATTAGAAATATATGTTAGAATAATATTATGGCACGAAACACCTCCCCATCTTCCCATAGTTAAATCATTTTGTATTTCCTTACTTATTATATATAATCCTGTTTTTTCTGTTTTCATGAGATAAACAAGGGCAAAACCATTATTATATTTACCCTTATTAAATTCTTTTATTTGTTGTTTACTAATCGTGGCTCCACAAAACTCATTCTCGATACCAAGTGGATAATATTCTTCCTTACGAGACTGATTTAATTGTTCCAGGTCTTCGAGGTTAATTTTAAATGACCAATTATACCCTAAATCATTCATATCATACCCCATTGTTCTATTCTCATACAAACGATACGCCCTTCTTTATAAAAATTTATTTTAATTCGAACTGTGAATTCTGTATGACCTGGAGATAATATCAACACTTCTGTATCTTTAGAATACACAGCCGTTTTATTTAAGTATATATATTGTGATAAATCGCTTAATCTCACCAAGTCATTCGCGTCAGTCGGGCTTGGATAATTTTTTAATTTATAAGCATTTTTCATGTTAATATTTTTGTTTATATTATATTTATATCGTTCAGCCTGTGCCTTTGTATAATAATTTGATAAATCAATATCCAGTTCTTGAGATACACCAAAGATAGAACCATCTTTACCAACATAAGTCATTTATATTAGATTAAAAATAATATCATAAAATTTTTTATTTTTGTTGAGTTGAAATAACACATATAGACATAATTGACCACAACACTTGGAATTTAATTCTTGGACTTGAAATGTTTGATAAACACCATTCTGTAAGAATTTTATGACTTCAACAGGTGGTGGAAGACCAAAACTATCAAAATAATATTTGTCTTGACTATTAAAAATACAAACCCAATGAGAACCGTTCCCATCATTATCTTCTAAGTTCATAATAATATTCTTTGTATGTTTCGACACATTTGTTAATTCATCTCTCATACAAATAACCACATTATGAATTTTTAATTTCTTACAATATTTGGCAAGTTGTAAATTTGATGTTGTATTCTTTCCAAATTCTTTCAACCACTCATCAATGCTCATTTATTTATTAGAAAGATATAATCCATTACCTCTTTTCGTTAATTTTACACCTGCTTGTGCTATAGAAGAAAGCATATCTCCAACTAACAATCTCGCTTTATCAGGCAGACCTTCAAGTTTTTCAGCAAAATCTACAATTACACCACTTCCACTAATTTGTTTCTCCAACTCTTTGTTATGTCTTTCCAATTCTTTTTGAGCCTGGAGTTGAGCCTTCCTTTCGTTGGCAGTTTTGACCGCTGTTGAAATACCACCCGTCAATGCTCCAACCGCACTTAAACCAGCAAATAAAGGAATTAGAAATGGGAGAAATCCTCCACTCGTCTCTCTTATTGAATATTTTTTCAACATTGGTTTTGTCATTTTAATTTTAAGTGAGCCAGTGTCATTCAAGATTTTAACCTGTTCTCTTGTGAGCAAAACATCAATTCTTACTGCTCCTTTTCTCTGAATTGTATTAACGTTAATCGTACAAGGCTTTTGATTTTGAACACAAGATGATAGTTTATGAAGATTGATTTGATTAACATATACCCCAGTTGGTACTTTGCCACTCATTTATTTAACAAAAAAATTATGTGAGACTAATCATCACACCATTATCTGTATTAATCTGCAATTCTGTTTCTTCCAAAAGCAAACAATATGTATCAACTTCTTCACTCTCTCCTCTTTCAATGTATAGGGAAGTATCCACTCGATTAGACTTTATAGTTTCTTTTTGAGCGCTCAGGTCAAACGTATAGATTGTATACAAACTTTTAAATGCTGTCATATCCAAAATAGGTTCTTTATTTCCATTACTTTCACACACCTTTTGGTAAGACTTGTATGCTTCAGCAAAATCATTTTTTCCCAATTAATTTCCAATCTATCTCGTGGATAAAATGTTCCATCTAGAGAAACGCGAAGTTGTTTCACCTTAGCATTATCACTCAATGCATTATTCTTATCAGTCGCAGTATCACCATCTGGCTTTTTAAAAATCATCCACAGATATCGTGGCTTTCCTTCCAGAACACCCAAATTCCACGTGTAAGTAGTTTGATTGAGTTTAACGTGTTGACATCTTCTTTTGAGGTATGATACACTGAGTGGTTTTTTTGAGTTAAGTCTTCGATTCAACATCTCTTCTGTTTTAAGATTAGGAGTATATTCACTGATATACCAACTCATCTCCTCAATTACAAATTTATTCTGATCACCAAAAGCATTACCAACACCAAAAAGCAATCTATTTTCATTATCATTCCTTTGTAGTTGAAATCTAATTTTAAGACCATACAGAACTTTATCATAATCACAAAATCCAAATATACCTTTAAGAGGAACTGCCACAGTAAAACTATTTTCTGCTTTTGTATCATCATTATACATTCCTTTCCTTTGAATATATCCAGGGTCTGTGTTTGTTCCCGTTGACATATCAGGAATAAAACCTTCGACAGACCCCTTTCCCATTCTATCACTGAATGTATAGAGTGTAAATTTCATCATTTCAGATACAGCAGAGACATAATCAACCGCTTCAACTTCTTGTGTTCCAATATACAATCGCACACTATCAAACATTTTCCAGAAGAAATCATTTACAAGTGTAGCGTTTGTGTTATTCCCAGCCTTAGTGAATTTAAATTTACACAACAAGAAACTTTCGGAGAGATTCAAATAGGTTTGTTGATTATTTATTTCAAAACTTTTTGTACCATTTGTATTCCAGTCTGTTCCAGTTATTGCATTTACCTTGAAGTAATCTTCTTTTTTAGTGGAGTTTGAGATAATAATAGTATCATCCAAATCATAGATATTATCAATTGCTTCCATACTTGTATTTATTTAGGAAAAAAGATGTTAAAACTTTTGAAACCCTGATCCAAGTATTTGAATTATTTTCTGTCGTTCTTGGGGGGACAACTGAGTTTTACCTTTCTTAATTTCTTTTATTGCTTGTAATTTATGAGATTCTTTCTGAGCATCTTTTATACTCTTTACAGCACCTGCTACATTTCCCACAGCAGAAGCAGTTGAACCAATTAGGTCTTTATGTTTAAGAATAGTTGAACCAATACCCATGAGAGTATCAATTATCCCATCTCCTCTAAATTGATGTCCAACACCCCTTTGTCTCTTAGGTTTATAGTATCCTCTACCAAGATACATACCTTCACCCTTGTAGTACGGGAAAGGAACATCCCATCCCCTGTAATTATTTTATATTTTCCCAACTCGTGCTTCCTCACAATAACCATCGTATTTATTTATTGAAAAACTTCACGTAGGTGAATTCTGATGGATATAACTTCTCCATTAAAAGAAATCACACGATTATCTTGGTCGGTTATCCTAAAATTTACTCTGTGTATGGTTTTTCCTGACACAGGTAGATAAACCAAATTTTTAGGCTCCATATTGAATTTATAACCAATTGGGGTTGAGTATGCGCTGAATGAAAATATTGTATTTGTTTTTAATCCATCATTATAAGCACCATCAATCAAATCACAGTGAATTAACACCGAATTTATTCCTGAGGATATTTGAATGACATTATCACTGTAAAACGTCCCATTAGTTTCAATCTTTTTTGAGGAGAAACCTAATAACTCTCTAAATGAATTATCAATTGTGAAATCAACCTTGTAGTTATTTTTAACTTTAATCGTTGATTTTGAAGTATGTTTTTGAATGTTTATAACAATATTTTTTGGTTCATCACCCTGTTCTTTCATAAGACGAGCAATTTCGGAAGATATTTGAGAAATCTCGTATGCTCCGGGTGAGACTGTTATCGCTTTGTATCCACTTCCCGGATTATAACTAAACTTGTCATTTTTCTCGGTTATATTAAATAAGGTATTATAAGTCTCCATGGACAATAAAGATGCCTCATATTCTTTTGTTGTGTCAAGTTGTAGTGGGTATGGGAATGAAGATGTGTGGTCGCTTGTTGTGAAATTAAAACTCAGGATTGTGCTTCTCATCTTATTTAATATGAGATAAAATGTCTTTATATTGAGATTTATTAATTATTTTCATGTTCATCAACTGGTCTAAAATGGCTGATGCTTCATTAAAACAATTGTTATTTCCAGCCTTCTTACTGCCGAACAACAATAACAGTCTATTAACTAATTGCGATGGGTCATTTGGAAGAAAACTAATACCTGAACCAAGGATACTTAAAGCCTGAATAATGTGTTTCTCCTTCTCATTCTTCCTACTTTTACCAGAAAGAATAACCTTATAATTTAGAGTGTTCAGCAAATCAATATATACTCTATCATCATTATTTTCCATATCCAATGGTTTATCAATATACTTTGATTCATAACTCACAGTTGAACCTTGCCTTCCATCTTTTGTGAGAAGAAACATTAATCTCGGAGTTAGTTTAACAGGGGGTTGAGCAGAACTTAAGAACCTTAATTCATCATTAAATATCAATACCTTTTCTTGAACAAGATGAAATATTGCTGGTTGTTCTGTTGGAATGAGTCCTGCTTTGGTTTTTGAATCCGCTGAATATTCATTGTTTTGAACAGCATTCACAATATAATCAGGGGGTTGATTAATCTCTTCCAGTTGTAGAAATAAACCTTCATCATGTTCTAATTCTCCAATATGCTCTAATTCTTCCTCCGTCATTTGACTGAAATCTTTTAACATTTGGAGCTTTCTGGGAGTATATTCTACTGTGGGAACTGTGGAAACATCTTTCATTTTTTCTTGGGAAGTTTTTAAAAGTGGTTTAAAAAATTTCTCTTGTTTTTTTCAAATGCTTCTTCGCCCGTTAGTTTCTGTCTGCGTTTCTTCTTTATGTCTTCCTGTTGTTTTACAACTTTTGAAACCAACTCTTGATGTTCCTTAAATCTTCTTGCTCTTTCTTTTGTATCCATTTATTTATTGTAAAATATCATTTAATGAATTGTAAAGATCAACAGGGAAATTTTCCTTTTCTTCATCATTCAAGTAGATGTGTTCAAATAAATCCTTTTCTTTAAATATTTCATCAAATTCTTTATTAACATTAATGCGAGTTGTAATTTCTTCTTCACTAATCCTTGCATCTCTGCTTTTCATACGTTTGTGTTGAGTTTCTTCATCAACATCAAAACCGAATGATAAAATCTTCACTCCGCTCAGATATTTAATAATTTGTCTCGTTCCTTCTGGATTAGTTTCTAATATCCCAACACCACCAGATTTTAGTTTCTTTAACTCACTCTTACAATGTGAATATTTTGTTGTACCAAGAGAAACCTCCTCAAATATTTGTCCTTCATTCCTCAATCGCATATGTTCCTCCACTGAAATATAGTGATAATCTACACCTTTTACTTCTCCAGGTCTTATTGCTCTAGTTGTTGTTGATACAATGCGTATCACGCAGTGTTTTTTAAGTAAATTTACAATATTCTCATTTGTACTACACAAGAACCTTGATTTATGAAAGTTTTTTCCAGAAGCAGATTTACCCACAAGATTTATAATAATAGTTGTCATTTATATATGTAATTGTTTATAAAACAAAAAATATATCCCTTAATATCTCATCTTGTTTCACAACAATATATTTATATTTTTCAGTCGTGTGCTTAATATAATCCTCAAATTTCTTTTTACTACATAATGTAGAACAATTATCTCTCCAAAAATTATTGATATCTATTGAATTTAACTTGAATAAAATAAAAGTATTAGCATTGTTTCTGATGGAACGACGAGGAAGTTGAAAGTACGATTGACTAAGATAAATACAATTACAAGAAGAATGTCTCCCTCTTGTGTAGTAGCTGTCCATTACCGTTTGGTTTCTCTCATTAACACAATCATCAAAGATAACGAGGTTCTTTTTGATTTATGCAAATCTTGGGGATACGGTATGTCATGCGTATTATCACTAAGAATACAAGTTATAAGATTTGATTTCTTTTTACATCTCTGTGTATCACAAAATAGTTGAATTATATCTTCAATGTTATAATCATTTAGGTTTTTTTGACGTTTAAATAAACCTATTATATCTTCTTTTTGAAGACCAGCATTAAAACCTTGTGAGAGTAGTTGATACTCTGGTTGAAAACTTCGACTTTGTGAAAATTATTAAATTATCATAATCTAAAAAGTTGGGAGTGAGGAGCATTTTTAAAAGTAAGCAGGTTTTTCCACATCCACTTGAACCAACTATGAGACATCTTAATGAATTTGGGAGATTTTTATGGTTGTTAAATTTTATCTTATTTTCCCAAATAGGTAAAAAATCATTCATTTATATATTTGAAAAACAGGTTATTTAATTTATTATTGGCTTTTTTAGAAACTCTATATTTTATCCTAAGTTCAGGTTTAATTTCAAGATAATCCATTATTTTATTTATACAATATCTTGTGTTGATATTTCCCTGAAAATTACATCCATGAATAATATACAACAACAATCCTTTGAACATTTCTCTTATACGTTCAGTTTCTTCCCTTGTAAGGAAAGGTGTGTTATCATCCTCATACTTTACATTCATTTCTCTAATCAATCTTGTAAAGTAATTCATTTTTGGTGTAAATCTAAAAGAATTATTTTCCTTTTTATATTTTTTATTATCATTAATTAGAAGATAATCACAGAATATACATTGTTTATAGGCTTTTGACTCTGTGTTTAATCCCTGTCTTTCACACGCAGGACAATTCTCAAATTTGTCATATGGAGAATCAGGAAAGTCTAGCATATTTATAAAGTAAAACTTTACTTAAACTGAAATTCATCTATACTTTCAGTTGTATATTACCATCGATATCGATATACTTTTTTTCATTATCAGATTCAACGACAACATTTTTTATATTAAAGGTAATTTTAAAATTATCGTTAACTACTATTGAACGAAATGTCATTTCACCTGATATATTAACATCCTTTATTTCATCAAGATTTACATCTTTAGGGTTGTTGAAAAAAATACAAATTTCTCCTTGCATATTACAGATGGTCTTATCTTTTCTTTCTAAAGCTTCATCCATAAGGTTTTTGTTCTTTGATACTTTTTCTTGTTTCATTGCTTTTTCTAGTTTTGAATATATTACTAGAAGGAGAGGAGAAACTTTTGTTAGAGATACTTTAATTGATGTTCTACCAGGTATACTAAAAGCCCTTCCACTGAAGGAAATTGAAGAACTCATATTATTTACCATAATAGTTTTTATCCAATAGTTGTTATATTTATCTTTGTTCAATTTTACATCCTTGACATATTTCTCAGTATCTTTAACAGATGAAGAGATTGATTGAAACTTGTCTTTTGTGTCTTGAAACATTGTATTTATTAAGTGAAAAAGTTGGAGGATAAAATGTTTTTAAGCACAGATTCACCTATAAATTAAACGAAATTTTCATCAAGAAAATTTTAGTTTAAGCAAAGTTTTATTCTATAAATATGGTGAATACAACGTACTGCGATGTTTGTAATCACGAATATAAACATTATAGAAAACACCTCCGAACCAACAAACACACATTTAATCTATTTCATCAAATATCTCCTCTTGAGTTGGAAAGAAAACATTGTGATATCTGTTCAAAGGATGTTTTGAAGAGTAGTTATAATCAACATCTTCAATCACAAAAACACAAGAAAAATGAGTTTAAAGTAAAGGGAGACTATTATATTAAAAACACTGATGAGGCATTTAAAGGGCATATAAAAATAAGGATTTTTCAATTTGGAGAACCCGGTCCATCATCAATAGCTGAATCAATTGAAATAGTGAAACCCGATGTTGAAAAATTTATTAAAAAGACATTAAAAGAAATAAAAACTTTAAAGTTTTATATGGGAGTGAAAATGAATATGAAAAGACAAGATGAAGAACAAACTCCTTATATGAGAACAGATCTTCATTTTATAACATCATTTCAAGATTTTTTGAATAGTGGGGTTTATGAAGAACTATCAAGACAAGAGGAGGATGTTGATAATACAGTGGTAGGAAGTGGATTCAATATTAAAAAATCATCTTTTTAGATATACACATTCTAAAATCAAACCCTCTTAAAGCTTCTTCTTATATTGAATTACCAAAAGAAATAAAACTAAAGAAGGCAGTTGTTAATATTAAGAACAATGATAATAAATGTTTTCTCTGGTCTGTTCTTGCTCACTTACATCCACCAAAATGTAATTCAGAAAGAGTAAAACAATATATGAAATATGAGAATACCTTGGACATTAAAGATTTTAAATTCCCAATGCCATTAACAGATATTCCTAAATTTGAGAAAAAGAATAATCTTTCTATTAATGTATATGGATTAACGGATACAAACAAAGTTCAAATATTAAAAATTTCAAACAACTATAAAAATGAAGAAACACACATTGATCTTTTATATTTTAGTGTTGGAAAGAATTCACATTACACATACATCAATAATTTATCAAGATTAATCTCTTCTCAGGTATTCAGAACAGCAAACAAAATATATCCTTGTCAGCGATGTCTTAATTCATTTCATACAAAAGAACGATTAGAACAACATTCAAAATATTGTAGTAATCATAAATCAGCTGTAATTACAATGCCTAAACCTGGTGAAAAGATTTATTTTGAAGATTATAATAAATCTATCATGCACCCATTTGTGATATACGCTGATTTTGAATGTATCCTTAAAAAGATAAATACTGCTTCTCCTAATCCAAAAGAACCATATACAAATAAATATCAAAAACATATTCCTTGTGGTTTCTGTTATTATATCAAATCATCTGTTGGAGAAAAGTATAACAAACTTGAACATTATCGTGGAAAAAATGCTTCACAAGAGTTTGTAAAACGATTAGAAAAGGATTGTATAAGACTCACTAAATTAATGAAAGAAACAAATGAACCGATGAAATTAACCAAAGAAGAAAAATTAGAATTTAGAATGAACAATATCTGTCATATTTGTGAGGGGGAAATTAAGGAGTCTAAAGTTAGAGACCATTGTCATCTTACTGGTAAATATAGAGGTCCCGCTCATTCCTGTTGTAATCTTAATTATAAATTACCTTCTTTTATTCCAGTCTTTCTTCACAACAGCGCCAACTATGATACACATCTATTTATAAATGAACTTTCAAAAACACCAGGGAATATTTCTGCTATAACAAACACAAGTCAAAAGTATATTTCATTTTCAAAAATGATATTCACAAAACCTTTAACTCGTATTAGGTTTTTAGATTCTTACAAGTTTATGGGAACACCACTAGCCTACCTCGCATCAAATCTAAGCTCCACGGACTCTTTTCCAAATCTTAATTCATTCTTTCCAAAAGAGGAAATTCTCACTAAAGAGGAAATTCAGATTAAAGAGAGAATTCAAAGTAAAGAGGAAATTCTAACTGAAGATGAAATTCTAATTATAAAGAAAATTCGAACTAAAGAGGAAATTCAGATTTAAGATGAAATTCTGATTAAAGAAGGAATTCTTACGAGAGAGGAAATTCAAACAAGGAATGAAATTCAAAGTAAAGAGAAAATTCTTACAAGTAAGGGAATTTATCCTTATGATTATATGGATTCATTTATGAGATTTAAAGAAACACAACTTCCTTCAAAAGAAAGTTTCTATAATAACCTTTATGAAGAAGAGATAAGTGATAAGGAATATAAACACGCACAAGAAATATGGAAAATATTTAAGATAAAGAACCTTGGAGAATATCATGATTTATATCTAAAAACAGATGTTTTATTGTTAGCTGATGTGTTTGAGGCTTTTAGATCACTCTGTCATAATAAAAATTGTTATGGATTAGATCCTGCCCACTATTTCACAGCTCCTGGTTTAGCTTGGAGTGCAATGTTGAAAATGACAAAACAAGATATAGATTTAATCAGTGATGTGGATATGCTTTTGATGATTGAGAAGTCCAAGAGAGGTGGAATATCACAAGTATGTTCAAAAAGATATGCTAAAGCAAATAATAAATATCTTCCAAATTATGATAGTGAAAAAGATAGTAATTATTTGATGTATCTTGATGCTAATAATTTGTATGGATGGGCAATGTCTCAATCTCTGCCTTATGGTAAATTAGAGTGGGTGGAAGAAAAGGATTATGAAAAGGCTTTGATGAATATTGTTATTTATTCTCAAGAGGAATTGAATGACGAAGAAGAAGGTTATTATTTTGAAGTTGATTTGAGGTACCCGAGTGATCTTCATAATAAGCATAAAGATCTTCCTTTTGCATGTGAGAAAGAAACTCCAAAGAAAGAATGGTTAAGTGATTATCATAAAAGTTTTAATATTAAAGGTAAATCAACAGAAAAGTTATTAACAACATTCTATGATAAAGAGGGATATGTTTTGCATTAGAGAAGCTTAAAACAGTTTTTGAGAGAAGGATTGAGAGTAGCTAAAATTCATAGAGTTTTAAAATTTAAACAAAGTCCTTGGGTGAAAAAGTATATTCAATTCAATACAGATATGAGAGCAAATACAAAAGTAAAATTTGAAGGGGACTTTTATAAATTAATGAATAATGCTGTATTTGGAAAGACTATGGAAAATGTTAGAAACAGGCAAAACATTAGATTCGCAACATCTTGGAAAGAAGCTTCGAGATTGATAAATAAACCAAGTTTTGAGAGAGAAGAGGTTTTTTCAGAGAACTTTTCTGCAATTCATATGAAAAAGGAAAGTATTGTAATGGATAAACCAATTTATATTGGAACAGCAGTTCTTGATTTATCAAAGATATTGATGTATGATTATTTGTATAATGACTTAAAGAAAGAGTATGGTGAAAATGTTTCATTGTTGTATATGGATACTGATAGTTTTATCCTAGATATAAAAACTGATGATGTTTATGAAGATATGAAGAAAAATATTGGAGTATATGATACAAGTAATTTCAGCAAGAAGAGTGAGTTATTTTCCAAAAAGAATGAAAAGGTTATTGGTAAGTTTAAGGATGAGTTGGGTGGAAAAGTAATGAGTGAGTTTATTGGATTGAGAGCAAAGGCATATGCTTATAAGTATGGTGAACAGATTGATAAGAGGTTAAAGGGAATAAAGAAATATGTAATAAAGAAATCAATAACTTTTAGAAATTATTATAATTGTTTGATGAATAAGAAAGAAGAATATAGGAAAATGAATACAATAAGAAGTTATAAACATAACATATATAGTGAAGAAGTAAATAAAAAGGCATTAGGAGCCTTTGATGATAAGAGATTTATTTTAGATAATGGAATAGATTGTGTTCCATATGGATATTGTATGATAGAGTGTATAAAATAGATTATGTTTTAACGATGGGAAGATGGGTTAGGGTTTTTAAGGGCTACCGCCGCGTTTTTCACAATATATAAATGGTTAAACCAAGTATTAATCAAACTAAAGAGTGGAGAAAATCTCAGTCTTGGTATATAAATGGAAAACATAATGAATGTGAAAAATATCAAATAAGTCTTATTGAAAAAATAACTAAAACAAAGGTAAATAAAACAAATAAGCGAATTAATTTAAAAACTAGTAAGTTAGAGGATGTAAAGAAAAAAATGAATATCCTTGAATGGACTGAAAACTTTGATGGTTATCAATTGAACAATGAAAAAACAATTTACTATAATCTCAAAATGATATGTGGCTCAGGAGGTGGCCAGATGAGAGCATTAAGAGAAGTTTATCATTTCGTAATGGCACAAATGGGGTATCTTAAAAAATATAAAGATTCAAATGTTTTGTTTGTCAATATTTTAGATGGGGATTATTGTGCAAAGAAAATTAAACTATTGAAGGAATTTGAGAATGAACAAATCTTTATAAGTTCAATGAGTGAGCTGTTCAACCCCCAGGTGTTCAATTCAATGAGGTTCAACCTCCAGGTTAAAAGGGGAGACAAATAAATATACCTTGGGATAAAAAGGGGGGTTTATTTTTAGGGAAAAAAAATATAAATCGCTGAAAATCCCCCATTCATTTACATGGGGAAAAGTGAGCCAGAATCAGTATTCTTACCCTACTTATATCAATACACAAAAATACACCAATACACATTAAAAATATATCAATACACAAAAATACACCAATACACAGAAAAATATAGCAATACACACAAAAATACAGCAATACACAGAAAAATATATCAATACACAAAAATACACCAATACGCATAAAAATAAAGCAAGACACAAAAATACAGCAATACACATAAAAATATAGCAATACACAAAAATACACCAATAAACATAAAAATATATCAACACACAAAAATACACCAATACACATAAAAATACATACCATTACACATGAAAATATAGCAATACACAAAAATACACCAATACACATTAAAAATATATCAATACACAAAAATACACCAATACACATTAAAAATATATCAATACACAAAAATACACCAATACACAGAAAAATATAGCAATACACACAAAAATACAGCAATACACAGAAAAATATATCAATACACAAAAATACACCAATACGCATAAAAATAAAGCAAGACACAAAAATACAACAATACACATAAAAATATAGCAATACACAAAAATATATCAACACACAAAAATACACCAAAACACATTAAAAATATATTAATACACAAAAATACTCCAATACACATAAAAATAGCAATACACAAAAATACACCAAAAAATATAGCAATACACAAAAATACACCAATACACATAACAACATCGCAATTCACAAAAATACACCAATACACATAAAAATATATACCAATACACTTAAAAATATAGCAATACACAAAAATACACCAATACACAGAAAGATATGGCAATACACACAAATACACTAATACACATAAAAATGTAGCAATACACAGAAATACACCAATAGACATAAAAATATAGCAATACACACAAAAATATAGCAATGCACAAAAATACACCAATACACATAAAAATACATCAATACACAAAAATACACCAATACACATAAAAATAGAGCAACACACAAAAATACACCAATACACATAAAAATATATACCAATACACAAAAATATAGCAACACAAAATTACACCAATACACATAAAAATATATACCAACACACATAAAAATATAGCAATACACCAAAATACACCAGTACACAAAAATATCGCAATACACAAAAATACACCAATACACATAAAAATATAGCAATACACAAAAAGACACATAAAAATATATCAACACACAAAAATACAGCAATACACAAAAAATATGTCAATACACAAAAATACACCAACACACAAAAAAATATAGCAAAACACAAAAATACACCAATATACATAAAAATATAGCAATACACAAAATACACCAATACACATAAAAATATAGCAATACACATAAAAATATAGCAATACACAAAAAAATATAACAACACACAAAAATACACCAATGCAAAAAAATATAGCAATACACAAAAATACACATAAATATATATATATATATATATATATATATATATATATATATATATATATATATAAATATATATATATATCAATACAAAAAAATACACCAATACACATAAAAATATAGCAATTCACAAAAATACACCAACACACAAAAATACACATAAAAATATAGCAATTCACAAAAATACACCAACACACAAAAATACACATAAAAATATAGCAATACACAAAATGCACCAATACACAAAAAAATATAGCAATACACAAAAAAATAGCAATCCACAAAAATCCACCAATACCCATAAAAATATAGCAATACACAAAAATACCCGTAAAAATATGTCAAAACACATTCACAATATATCAATACACAAAAATACTCCAATACACATAAAAATATAGCACTACACAAAAATACACCAATACACATAAAAATATATGCCAATACACATAAAAATATAGCAATACACAAAAATACACATAAAAATATAGCAATACACAAAAATACACCAATACACATTAAAAATATATCAATACACCAATACACATTAAAAATATAGCAATACACAAAAATACACCAATACACATTAAAAATATAGCAATACACAAAAATACACCAATACACATAAAAATATAACAACACACAAAAATACACCAATCCACAAAAAAATAGCAATACACAAAAAATAGCAATACACAAAAATACACCAATACACATAAAAATATAGCAATACACAAAAATACACGTAAAAATACATCAATACACAAAAATACATCAAAACACATTCACAATATATCAATACACAAAAATACTCCAATACACATAAAAATATAGCAACACACAAAAATACAACAATACACATAAAAATATATCCCAATACACATAAAAATATAGCAATACACAAAAATACACCAACACACAAAAAAAATATAGCAAAACACAAAAATACACCAATACACACAAAAATATAGCAATACACAAAATACACCAATACACATAAAAATATAGCAATACACATAAAAATATAGCAATACACAAAAAAAATATAACAATACACAAAAATACACCAATGCAAAAAAAAATATAGCAATACACAAAAATACACTCATTCATGTAAAAATATATCAATACACAAAAATACACCAATACACATAAAATATAACAATACACAAAAACACACATAAAAATATAGCAATACACAAAAATACACATAAAAATATATCAATACACAAAAATACACCAACACACATAAAAATATCGCAATACACAAAAATACACCAATACACATAAAAATATAGCAATCCACAAAAATACACCAATACACAAAAATATAGCAATACACAAAAATACACCAATACACATAAAAATATATACCAATACACATAAAAATATAGCAATACACAAAAATACACCAATACACGTAAAAAAATAGCAACACACAAAAATACACATAAAAATATATCAATACACAAAAATACACCAATACACATAAAAATACAGCAAGACACAAAAATACACCAATACACATAAAAATAAAGCAACACACATTAAAAATATATATATACACAAAAATAGAGATAAAAATATATCAATACACAAAAATACACCAATACACATAAAAATATAGCAATACACAAAAACACACCAATAAACATAAAAATATATCAATACACAAAAATACACCAATACACATGAAAAATATAACAATACACAAAAATACACCGAAACACATAAAAATATAGCAATACACAAAAATACACCGAAACACATAAAAATATAGCAATACACAAAAATACACCAATACACATAAAAATATATGCCAATACACATAAAAATAGAGCAATACACATAAAAATATATGCCAATACACATAAAAATAGAGCAATACACAAAAATAAACCAGAAAATATAGCAAAACACAAAAATACACCAATGCACAAAAATATAGCAATACACAAAAATACACCACCACACAAAAAATATATCAATACACAAAAATACACCAATACCCAGAAAAATATAGCAATTCACAAAAATATAGCAATACACAAAAATACACCACAACACCAGAAATATAGCAATACACAAAAATACACATAAAAAGATAACAATACACAAAAATACACCAATACGCATTAAAAAAATAGCAATACACAAAAATACACCAATACACATAAAAATATAGCAAGACATAAAAATATAGCAATATACAAAAATACACCAATAAACATAAAAATATATCAACACACAAAAATACACCAATACACATAAAAATACATACCAATACACATGAAAATATAGCAATACACAAAAATACACCAATACACATTAAAAATATATCAATACACAAAAATACACCAATACACATTAAAAATATATCAATACACAAAAATACACCAATACACAGAAAAATATAGCAATACACACAAAAATACAGCAATACACAGAAAAATATATCAATACACAAAAATACACGAATACGCATAAAAATAAAGCAAGACACAAAAATACAGCAATACACATAAAAATATAGCAATACACAAAAATATATCAATACACAAAAATACACCAATACACATAAAAATATAGCAATACACAAAAATACACCAATACACAAAAATATAGCAATACACATAAAAAATACATCAACACACAAAAATACACCAATACACATAAAAAGAAAGCAATACCCAAAAATACACCAACACACATAAAAATATAGCAAGACACAAAAAACACCAATGCACAAAAAAAAATAAAGCAACACACAAAAATATATCAATACACAAAAATACACCAATACACACAAAAATATATCAATACACAAAAATACACCAATACACATAAAAACATGTCAATAAACAAAAATACACCAATACACATAAAATATAGCAATACACAAAAATATACCAATACACTTAAAAATATAGCAATACACAAAAATACACCAATACACATAAAAATATAGCAATACACAAAAATACAGATGAAAATATACCAATAAACAAAAATACACCAACAGACATAAAATATATATCAATACACAAAAACACACCAACACACATAAAAATATTGCAACACACAAAAATACACAAAAATATGTCAATACACAAAAATACACCAATACACATAAAAATATATAAAACACAAAAATACACCAATACACAAAAATATAGCAATACACAAAAATACACCAATACACATAAAAATATAGCAATACACAAAAAGACACATAAAAATATATCAACACACAAAAATACACCAATACACAAAAAAATATGTCAATACACAAAAATACACCAACACACAAAAAAATATAGCAAAACACAAAAATACACCAATACACATAAAAATATAGCAATACACAAAATACACCAATACACATAAAAATATAGCAATACACATAAAAATATAGCAATACACAAAAAAATATAACAATACACAAAAATACACCAATGCAAAAAAAAATATAGCAATACACAAAAATACACTCATTCACGTAAAAATATATCAATACACAAAAATACACCAATACACAAAAAAATATAGCAATACACAAAAATACATCAATACACAAAAATACACCAGCACACAAAAAATATAGCAATACACAAAAATACACATAAATATATATATCAATACACAAAAATACACCAATACACATAAAAATATAGCAATTCACAAAAATACACCAACACACAAAAATACACATAAAAATATAGCAATACACAAAATACACCAATACACAAAAAAATATAGCAATACACAAAAAAAAATAGCAATCCACAAAAATACACCAATACACATAAAAATATAGCAATACACAAAAATATGTCAATACACAAAAATACACCAAAACACATTCACAATATATCAACACACAAAAATACTCCAATACACATAAAAATATAGCAATACACAAAAGTACACCAATACACATAAAATATATCCCAATACACATAAAAATATAGCAATACACAAAAATACACCAATACACATTAAAAATATATCAATACACCAATACACATAAAAAATATAGCAATACACAAAAATACACCAATACACATTAAAAATATAGCAATACACAAAAATACACCAATACACATAAAAATATAACAACACACAAAAATACACCAATACACAAAAAATAGCAATACACAAAAATACACCAATACACAAAAAATAGCAATACACAAAAATACACCAATACACATAAAAATATAGCAATACACAAAAATACACGTAAAAATACATCAATACACAAAAATACATCAAAACACATTCACAATATATCAATACACAAAAATACTCCAATACACATAAAAATATAGCAACACACAAAAATACAACAATACACATAAAAATATATCCCAATACACATAAAAATATAGCAATACACAAAAATACAGATAAAAATATAGCAATACACAAAAAGACATAAAAAATATATCAACACACAAAAATACAGCAATACACAAAAAATATGTCAATACACAAAAATACACCAACACACAAAAAAAATATAGCAAAACACAAAAATACACCAATACACACAAAAATATAGCAATACACAAAATACACCAATACACATAAAAATATAGCAATACACATAAAAATATAGCAATACACAAAAAAAATATAACAATACACAAAAATACACCAATGCAAAAAAAAATATAGCAATACACAAAAATACACTCATTCACGTAAAAATATATCAATACACAAAAATACACCAATACACATAAAAATATAGCAATACACAAAAATACACCAATACACATAAAAATATAACAACACACAAAAATACACCAATACACAAAAAAATAGCAATACACAAAAATACACCAATACACAAAAAATAGCAATACACAAAAATACACCAATACACATAAAAATATAGCAATAAACAAAAATACACGTAAAAATACATCAATACACAAAAATACATCAAAACACATTCACAATATATCAATACACAAAAATACTCCAATACACATAAAAATATAGCAACACACAAAAATACAACAATACACATAAAAATATATCCCAATACACATAAAAATATAGCAATACACAAAAATACAGATAAAAATTTAGCAATACACAAAAATATACCAATACACATTAAAAAATATATCAATACACAAAAATACACCAATACACATAAAAATATAGCAATACACAAAAATACACCAATAAACATAAAAATATATCAACACACAAAAATACACCAATACACATAAAAATACATACCAATACACATGAAAATATAGCAATACACAAAAATACACCAATACACATTAAAAATATATCAATACACAAAAATACACCAACACATAAAAATATAGCAATGCACAAAAATATACCAATACACATAAAAATATAACAATACACAAAAATACACCAATGCACAAAAAATATAGCAATACACAAAAATACACTCATTCACGTAAAAATATATCAATACACAAAAATACACCAATACACATAAAAATATAGCAACACACAAATACACATAAAATATAGCAATACACAAAAATACACCAATGCACAAAAAAAATATAGCAATACACAAAAATACACTCATTCACGTAAAAATATATCAATACAGAAAAAAAAACAAATCACATTAAAAATATATCAAAACACAAAAATACTCCAATACACATAAAAATAGAGCAATAACAAAAAATATGCCAATACACGTAAAAATAGAGCAATACACAAAAATAAACCAGAAAATATAGCAAAACAAAAATACACCAATGCACAAAAATATAGCAATACACAAAAATACACCACCACACAAAAAATATATCAATACACAAAAATACACCAATACCCAGAAAAATATAGCAATTCACAAAAATATAGCAATACACAAAAATACACCACAACACCAGAAATATAGCAATACACAAAAATACACATAAAAAGATAACAATAGACAAAAATACAACAATACGGATTAAAAAAATAGCAATAAACAAAAATACACCAATACACATAAAAATATAGCAAAAAATAAAAATACACCAACAGACATAAAAATATAACAATACACAAAAATACAACAATAAACATAAAAATATATCAACACACAAAAATACACCAATACACATAAAAATACATACCAATACACATGAAAATATAGCAATACACAAAAATACACCAATACACATTAAAAATATATCAACACACAAAAATACACCAATACACATTAAAAATATATCAATACACAAAAATACACCAATACACAGAAAAATATAGCAATACACACAAAAATACAGCAATACACAGAAAAATATATCAATACACAAAAATACACCAATACACATAAAAATAAAGCAAGACACAAAAATACAGCAATACACATAAAAATATAGCAATACACATAAAATATATCAATACACAAAAATACACCAATACACATAAAAATATAGCAATACACAAAAATACACCAATACACAAAAATATAGCAATACACATAAAAAATACATCAACACACAAAAATACATCAATACACATAAAAAGAAAACAATACCCAAAAATACACCAACACACATAAAAATATAGCAAAACACAAAAAACACCAATGCACAAAAAAAAAATAAAGCAACACACAAAAATATATCAATACACAAAAATACACCAATACACATAAAAATATATCAATACACAAAAATACACCAATACACATAAAAACATGTCAATAAACAAAAATACACCAATACACATAAAATATAGCAATACACAAAAATATACCAATACACATAAAAATATAGCAATGCACAAAAATACACCAATACACAAAAATACACCAGCACACAAAAAATATAGCAATACACAAAAACACACATAAATATATATATATATCAATACACAAAAATACAGCAATACACATAAAAATATAGCAATTCACAAAAATACACCAACACACAAAAATACACATAAAAATATAGCAATACACAAAATACACCAATACACAAAAAATAGCAATACACAAAAAAATAGCAATCCACAAAAATACACCAATACACATAAAAATATAGCAATACACAAAAATACACGTAAAAATATGTCAATACACAAAAATACACCAAAACACATTCACAATATATCAACACACAAAAATACTCCAATACACATAAAAATATAGCAATACACAAAAGTACACCAATACACATAAAATATATCCCAATAAACATAAAAATATAGCAATACACAAAAATACACATGAAAATATAGCAATACACAAAAATACACCAATACACATTAAAAATATAGCAATACACAAAAATACACCAATACACATAAAAATATAACAACACACAAAAATAGACCAATACACAAAAAAATAGCAATACACAAAAATACACCAATACACAAAAAATAGCAATACACAAAAATACACCAATACACATAAAAATATAGCAATACACAAAAATACACGTAAAAATACATCAATACACAAAAATACATCAAAACACATTCACAATATATCAATACACAAAAATACTCCAATACACATAAAAATATAGCAACACACAAAAATACAACAATACACATAAAAATATATCCCAATACACATAAAAATATAGAAATACACAAAAATACAGATAAAAATATAGCAATACACAAAAAGACACAAAAAATATGTCAATACACAAAAATTCACCAACACGCAAAAAAATATAGCAAAACACAAAAATACACCAATACACACAAAAATATAGCAATACACAAAATACACCAATACACATAAAAATATAGCAATACACATAAAAATATAGCAATACACAAAAAAAATATAACAATACACAAAAATACACCAATGCAAAAAAAAATATAGTAATACACAAAAATACACTCATTCACGTAAAAATATATCAATACACAAAAATACACCAATACACATAAAAATATAGCAATACACAAAAATACATCAATACACAAAAATACACCAGCACACAAAAAATATAGCAATACACAAAAATACACATAAAGATATATATATATATATATATATATATATATATATATATATATATATATATATATATATATATCAATACACAAAAATACACCAATACACATAAAAATATAGCAATTCACAAAAATACACCAACACACAAAAATACACATAAAAATATAGCAATACACAAAATACACCAATACACAAAAAAATAGCAATACACAAAAAAAATAGCAATCCACAAAAATACACCAATACACATAAAAATATAGCAATACACAAAAATACACGTAAAAATATGTCAATACACAAAAATACACCAAAACACATTCACAATATATCAATACACAAAAATACTCCAATACACATAAAAATATAGCAATACACAAAAATACACCAATACACATAAAAATATATCCCAATACACATAAAAATATAGCAATACACAAAAATACACATAAAAATATAGCAATACACAAAAATACACCAATACACATTAAAAATATATCAATACACCAATACACATAAAAAATATAGCAATACACAAAAATACACCAATACACATAAAAATATAGCAATACACAAAAATACACCAATACACATAAAAATATAACAACACACAAAAATACACCAATACACAAAAAATAGCAATACACAAAAATACACCAATACACAAAAAATAGCAATACACAAAAATACACCAATACACATAAAAATATAGCAATACACAAAAATACACGTAAAAATACATCAATACACAAAAATACATCAAAACACATTCACAATATATCAATACACAAAAATACTCCAATACACATAAAAATATAGCAACACACAAAAATACAACAATACACATAAAAATATATCCCAATACACATAAAAATATAGCAATACACAAAAATACAGATAAAAATTTAGCAATACACAAAAATACACCAATACACATTAAAAAATATATCAATACACAAAAATACACCAATACACATAAAATATAGCAATACACAAAAATACACCAATAAACATAAAAATATATCAACACACAAAAATACACCAATACACATAAAAATACATACCAATACACATGAAAATATAGCAATACACAAAAATACACCAATACACATTAAAAATATATCAATACACAAAAATACACCAACACATAAAAATATAGCAATGCACAAAAATATACCAATACACATAAAAATATAACAATACACAAAAATACACTCATTCACGTAAAAATATATCAATACACAAAAATACACCAATACACATAAAAATATAGCAACACACAAATACACATAAAATATAGCAATACACAAAAATACACCAATGCACAAAAAAAATATAGCAATACACAAAAATACACTCATTCACGTAAAAATATATCAATACAGAAAAAAAAACAAATCACATTAAAAATATATCAAAACACAAAAATACTCCAATACACATAAAAATAGAGCAATACACAAAAAATATGCCAATACACGTAAAAATATAGCAATACACAAAAATACACGACCACACAAAAAATATATCAATACACAAAAATACACCAATACCCAGAAAAATATAGCAATTCACAAAAATATAGCAATACACAAAAATACACCACAACACCAGAAATATAGCAATACACAAAAATACACATAAAAAGATAACAATACACAAAAATACACCAATACGCATTAAAAAAAATAGCAATACACAAAAATACACCAATACACATAAAAATATAGCAAGACATAAAAATACACCAACACACATAAAAATATAGCAATACACAAAAATACACCAATAAACATAAAAATATATCAACACACAAAAATACACCAATACACATAAAAATACATACCAATACACATGAAAATATAGCAATACACAAAAATACACCAATACACATTAAAAATATATCAACACACAAAAATACACCAATACACATTAAAAATATATCAATACACAAAAATACACCAATACACAGAAAAATATAGCAATACACACAAAAATATATCAATACACAAAAATACACCAATACACATAAAAATAAAGCAAGACACAAAAATACAGCAATACACATAAAAATATAGCAATACACATAAAATATATCAATACACAAAAATACACCAATACACATAAAAATATAGCAATACACAAAAATACACCAATACACAAAAATATACATCAACACACAAAAATACACCAATACACATAAAAAGAAAGCAATACCCAAAAATACACCAACACACATAAAAATATAGCAAGACACAAAAAACACCAATGCACAAAAAAAAAATAAAGCAACACACAAAAATATATCAATACACAAAAATACACCAATACACATAAAAATATATCAATACACAAAAATACACCAATACACATAAAAACATGTCAATAAACAAAAATACACCAATACACATAAAATATAGCAATACACAAAAATATACCAATACACTTAAAAATATAGCAATACACAAAAATACACCAATACACATAAAAATATAGCAATACACAAAAATACACATGAAAATATACCAATACACATAAAAATATCGCAATAAACAAAAATACACCAACAGACATAAAATATATATCAATACACAAAAACACACCAATACACATAAAAATATTGCAACACACAAAAATACACAAAAATATGTCAATACACAAAAATACACCAATACACATAAAAATATCGCAAAACACAAAAATACACCAATACACAAAAATATAGCAATACACAAAAATACACCAATACACATAAAAATATAGCAATACACAAAAAGACATATAAAAATATATCAACACACAAAAATACAGCAATACACAAAAAATATGTCAATACACAAAAATACACCAACACACAAAAAAAATATAGCAAAACACAAAAATACACCAATACACATAAAAATATAGCAATACACAAAATACACCAATACACATAAAAATACAGCAATACACATAAAAATATAGCAATACACAAAAAAAAATATAACAATACACAAAAATACACCAATGCAAAAAAACATATAGCAATACACAAAAATACACTCATTCACGTAAAAATATATCAATACACAAAAATACACCAATACACATAAAAATATAGCAATACACAAAAATACATCAATACACAAAAATACACCAGCACACAAAAAATATAGCAATACACAAAAATACACCACTACACAAAAAATATAGCAATACACAAAAATACACATAAATATATATATATATATATATATATCAATACACAAAAATACACCAATACACATAAAAATATAGCAATTCACAAAAATACACCAACACACAAAAATACACATAAAAATATAGCAATACACAAAATACACCAATACACAAAAAAATATAGCAATACACAAAAAAAATAGCAATCCACAAAAATACACCAATACACATAAAAATATAGCAATACACAAAAATACACGTAAAAATATGTCAATACACAAAAATACACCAAAACACATTCACAATAAATCAATACACAAAAATACTCCAATACACATAAAAATATAGCAATACACAAAAATACACCAATACACATAAAAATATATCCCAATACACATAAAAATATAGCAATACACAAAAATACACATAAAAATATAGCAATACACAAAAATACACCAATACACATTAAAAATATATCAATACACCAATACACATAAAAAATATAGCAATACACAAAAATACACCAATACACATAAAAATATAGCAATACACAAAAATACACCAATACACATAAAAATATAGCAATAAACAAAAATACACTAAAAAATATACCAACACACAAAAATATATACCAATACACATAAAAATATTGCAATACACCAAAATACACCAATACACATAAAAATATAGCAATACACAAAAATACACATAAAAATATATCAATACACAAAAATACACCGAAACACATAAAAACATAGCAATACACAAAAATACAACAATACACATAAAAATATAGCAATACACAAAAATATATATCAATACACAAAAATACACCAATACACATAAAAATATAGCAATACACAAAAATATAGCAATACACAAAAATACACATAAAAATATAGCAATATAATACACAAAAATACACCAATACACATAAAAATATAGCAATATAATACACAAAAATATGGCAATACACAAAAAAATATAGCAATACACAAAAATACACACCAATACACATAAAAATATAGCAATACACAAAAATACACGTAAAATATATCAATACACAAAAATACACCAAAACACATTAACAATATATCAATACACAAAAATACTCCAATCCACATAAAAATATAGCAATACACAAAAATACACCAATACACATAAAAATATAGCAATACACAAAAATACACATAAAAATATACCAACACACAAAAATACACCAATACACATAAAAATATCGCAATAAACAAAAATACACCAATACACATAAAAATATATCAATACACATAAAAATACAGCAATAAAGAAAAACACACCAATAAACATAAAAATATAACAATGCACAAAAATACACGAACACACAAAAATATAGCAAAACACAAAAATACACCAATACACATAAAAATATAGCAATACACAAAAAAATATAGCAATACACACAGAAAAATAGCAATCCACAAAAATACACTAATACACATAAAAATATAGCAATACACAAAAATACACGAAAAAATATATCAATACACAAAAATACACCAAAACACATTAAAAATATATTAACACACAAAAATACTCCAATACACATAAAAATAGCAATACACAAAAATACACAAAAAAATATAGCAATACACAAAAATACACCACTACACAAAAAAAATATAACAATACACATAAATATATATATATATATCAATACAGAAAAACACACCAACACACATAACAATATCGCAATTCAAAAAAATACACCAATACACATAAAAATATATACCAATACACTTAAAAATATAGCAATACACAAAAATACACCAATACACATTAAAAATATATCAATACAAAAAAATACACATAAAAATATATCAATACACAAAAATACACCAATACACATAAAAACATAGCAATACACAAAAATACACCAATACACATAAAAATATAGCAATACACAAAAATATATATCAATACACAAAAATACACCAATACACATAAATACAATACTAAACATATATCGATACACAAAAATATAGCAACACAACATTCAAAAATGTAAAACACAAACACAACAATACATACACACAAATATAACAATGAAAATGCACATATAAAGGCACAAATATAACAATACACACACAAATAGAACAACACAGGAAAAAATGACAATACACCCAAACATATCAATACACACACAAATAACAATACATACAAATATAACAACACACTCACACTTCTTTTGTACACAAATATATTAGCAGGCTGTCTCTTGAAACATTTTGCATTACAAACTATCAAATAAATATGAAATGCAGAAAAAGAAATCTCTTTGTTCAACACGAATGGACTTACCACTCCAGTAACCAAAGTTTGTTCCTCCTTCAAACATGTA
Organism: Eptatretus burgeri; assembly: GCF_056783735.1. Taxonomy (NCBI): domain Eukaryota; kingdom Metazoa; phylum Chordata; class Myxini; order Myxiniformes; family Myxinidae; genus Eptatretus; species Eptatretus burgeri. The sequence goes on from NC_140968.1 coordinate 106,412,522, forward strand.
CCTGAAAAGAGAAAAAAATGATTGCTTTGTCTCTCATAACAAGGTAAACTCGAAGGGCACTCAATGGAGTGCATACCTCCACCACGTAATGCCTGATCCACGAGAACATATGTGGCCCAATACAATATTGAAATATCATGCTATATATCGTTTTTGGCCTGATCTCTCAATGGTGAAGAATCAATTTAAGAATTAAATAATTATTATATCCACGTCCAGGTTTGGATCTTCACCAAACTCGAATCAATTCTTCCTTGTAACATGCCCAATATGTTCACCAAGTTTCATCCGAATCAGTCCACAACTTTTAGAGATATCCTGCACACAAACAAACAAACAGACAAAGAAGATGTCATGCAGAGCATGATAGTTGCAAAATCCATAAAACAAATTTGACCTCAAAAATAATTGGTGGTTGAATTCAATGACCAAATCTACAAATCCTCTTCAAATTTCAAGTGAATCAGATGAAAATTGACAATTTTAGAAAATCAGCCTATTTTGACCTTTTGGCCAATGTGGACTCCAAAAGTAATTGACTGGTTGAATTCAATGACCTGAAATCTAAATCCTCTTCAAATTTCAAGTCACTCAGATGAAAAGGGAGGAATTTAGAAATACCACCTTAGTTGTTCACCTTTGGCCTATGTTGACATTTTGACCTTTAAACCTCAATCGGCTTCTTCCTTATGACAAACTCTACCATGTGGTGAAGTTTTGTGAAGTTTGGTTTAAAATTGTGACCTGCAGGCGACTGTCTGACAGACAGACAGACAGACAGACAGACAGACAGACAGACAAAATCGACTAACCAATATACTTAAAAAATCTTCAATTTTGCAAATAACAAAGAGACAGAAAGGTTTGAAAACATAACCACGTTCACCTTCAGTGGTGGAAGTAATAAATAACTTGACTACAAAGGTCTGATAGGATATCCTAGAGGTATACACACTCCACATCAGAGCTGTCTAGCTTGGGTTCGAATCCTGACCAAGCTATAAACTGTCATCCTGTTGTTTTTCAGATTGGAGAGGGGTAACATTTTAACTTTATTGCAATGTTTTAATGTTATAACTATGTACGTATCTAATTGAAGAGAATGTGACAAATTTGTTTCTCACAATGTGCTTGTTTTACTTCTTCTTATTCACGATATGTGCCATCAAATTGAAATAGACTCCACACTCTTTAACTCTGCGCCTTATCTAAGGAATAACCTCATGTAAGGTGTAACCTCGTGTAAAACTCATGCAAGGTATAATCTCATGTAATGCATATCAAGCAAGGCTCATGTAAGGTATAACAATACACACGCAATATGAGGCATTATGTCATGTAGAGGTGTCTTGTAAGGCGTAACCTCATGTCAGGCACAACCCTATGTAATGAGTTCTGTTCTTGTGTATGGCAACTTGGCTCCCGGGGAAGCTATCATTTCTTGGAAGCACGGATGTGCCGCTGATGTTGTGCCCCTCTACCAGGCCACTGGTACTCATTTTGCTGACCTTGGAAGGATGACAAGCTGAGTCAACCCCACCTGGTGTTAATTCAGCAGCCAACGGGGCTCAAACTCAGGACCGTAATATGCCAAGCCAGTCACCTTAGCCACTAAGCCAACACCAGACTTGTCTCATGCCTAATCCCATGTAATGCGTAACCTCTTGTGAGGAATAATCTCATGTAAGGCATATAACCTCATGCAAGCCTCATGTGCAGTGTTGTATCACATAAGGTGCAACCTCATGCAAGGCATAATCTCAGGTGAGTGGTAACCTATCATGTAAGGTTTAATTGTACATACGTTAGGATTTGTGAGAGCAGAAAAGTACTTCCGGTAAAGAAAGCCTGCAGTGCTTGCTCGTGTTATTAGACTTAGATTTGGAGGAGGCAGACAATGCTGTACTACAGCTCATACACGGTATGTGCATCACATACAATACGAGGGTGGTTCAAATCAAGCGGGAATTTTGTATCTATATTTTTAGAAAACCTTCCATGTACATTACAAAATGAAACACGTATGTACTATTAAATGGATGAGGTGTGTGTGTGTGTGTGTGTGTGTGTGTGTGTGTGTGTGTGTGTGTGTGTGTGTGTGTGTGTGTGTGTGTGTGTGTGTGTGTGTGTGTGTGTGTCATGTTCTTTGTGGAGTTTATCTGGAGCGTTCTGATGTGGAGTTGATACAACATAATGATCGTCATGGTCTCCTGAGTTGATTTGGCTAATTAACCACAAAGAACCCAGAAGAATTCCCATGTTTTAAACGCATGCCGTGTGAAGGTGTATCTTGAGCAGCTTTTAATAGGTCTGTCCATGGCATAGCATTCTAATTACAAAACGAACAACAAAATTAATAGCATTGTAACAAAGTATATATAAATTAATACGAATTACATTAACAACAAACATAATTTGGCAAGAATAAAAACGAACGTATAATCTCTGCCCTGGCCCAAGCACATCTGGGCTTGGTGAAAAGGCAAGCTAATGCTCATGCAGTACGGCAGGCAGCTATGCTACAAGGCTGTGAAGGCCAAAGAAAATTTGGTACAATGGACCAACGGGCCCACTAGCGAAGCCGCTGTCACACCTTGACGATTTAGCCAGTGTATGCCGACGTATGAAAAATTTGTCTAAAACACTGGCACACGTCGAATACGTTATGGGTAAGTTTTGTATACGTTAAGAGCACGCTGAAGCACGCTGGCATACACCAGCGTACACCCCGTGTCGACACGTTTCATACACCAGTGTACACCCGGCCACCTTCGGTGGCAGAGGTAACGTGAGAGTTCATAGAACACATTACCCCACGCCGTCTTGAGAAACAAGGACATGGGCGGGATCTATAAGTAGAAAATTTGATTGGTCGACATGATGTAAAATGCCGTAATATTTTGTCCAAGTACTGCTAAACGTAAGTGTTTGGAAAGTGCAAAAAAGCCGATTTGTGCTCTGCAACGTTCAAGTATATAATTCAATTGAAAATAAAATAATGATTTCAGAAGTTGTAGAAAAATATTTTCGGATGTTTAACCGCCATTACGGCAGCATGTTTTACACCACCTTATTTAACCCGTTACAAGAGTTCTTCGTGCCTGTTGTATGTGTCCATTATGTCGTCCTTGAAAACAGTAAATTTCCTGTTTGGAATGATTCTCAATTTTGTTTGACTGCCAGGCCGACAGACGGAGTGAAAATATTATCTCACTCCTCTCGGCGCATGTGTGGTCGGGACAAATTGAGAGCCAAAGTACTGTTAAACGGCAGGTTCGTTTTCCGATTAATTTTCGAAATATAACATTCAATTGAAATAAGTTGTTCCTCGATCATAAACTGACGTTTATAGATGGGACAGACAGAGAGACAGACAGACAGACAGACAGACAGAAATGAACCAATTGCTTAACCTTGCTTTTTTCTTCGCATAACGGGGTAACAAGCTAAGAATGACGAGAAAATGTTAAATAATTTTGGGGTTATTTCAAGGTTTGTGGATAATTCATGAGAAATGCCTGAAGAAGGGTGATGAACACACATGTTTACACTGGCTCCGGTGGAGAGTATTGTGTCCAACGCATGAGCAATCATCGACGAGGCCTTTGTGGAGTGTTTGTGTCCCCAGTAATCGAGCCAACCCGTGTAGAATTCAGAGTTCACCTGGGAACGGAATAGGCAACAGTGTAAGAGGGGCTTCGAAGTGAGCTTGCACTTCTTGTTCCAGACAATCACAAATGACAGACATTGCTCAATGTTTGTGGAGTGAGAGTGGCAGCATTGACTAACTCAGGAGTGAATTGAGTGATGGAGAGGGGGTGGATGAAGCGTGGATCCGTGAAGGGATACAGGAAGAGAGCAAACAGTTGAGTTTGGGAGAGCGATCGGAAAAGTACAGTTGGGGGCAAGCGGTGAAATAATTGGAACGAGAGATGGAAATAGAATGTATTTAAACTTTAAAGGAAGGAGGTGGAGCAGAGTGAACATGGGAAAGAAAAAGTGAACAGAGAGCACAGGCATACCACGTGTCACCTTCCGAAAATTAACCTGAATATGAAGTACTAAAACAGATATATGATGAGGTACGGTATTTACATGTAGAGTAATGTACACACGAACATTTTATAAACCGTTTAAACAGTAACAACAAATTGACATAACTCGATTGATGAAGGAGCGAAGCAAACAACATCCACAACTCCACGAGCCACATGCGACTGAAAAATGGGTAAAAAGAGAGTTTCTTACCAAAGGGCCTTTGTTCTCCATCTTCCTTTGCAGGAGAAATGCTTCAGTGGCATTGGTGTCTAATAAAATAAAATGAAATAAAATAAATGATATATTAAACAACTAACAGAACATGCACAGCTGGAGTGGCATTCGTCGAGCGCATAGTCTCATTCTGAACAAAAATAATTCGCTGAATATTCCGCTCCATATATCATGCACTCGATGATGCTCCACATATCATGTATCATCCATGCACTTGATGATGTCACGTGGTTTCTGGCATGGGTTATGAATGTATTAAAGTTAATTCTTCACTCACATCCGGGCATATACAGTGGCCTGCACAAGTATTCACACCACCCCCCCCCCACTCCAACATTTTCACATTTTGATGCTACCTGAGCTTATTATGTCTCCGCTGACTATGGGAGATGCATTTCTACACATTAAACGCATGTCCCACTGGTATGTCCCACTGTATAACTGGGTAGGAGATCTCCGGAGGCATTTTTATTTTCGGCACGTTCGTACGTCTGTATGTACGTCTGTCCGTGCTAATTTTATCTGTTTTCTCTTCAACTGCTAATATAATCTGAGTGACACAAAATTTTCACCGCAGGTGTGAATATTCATGTAAAATGTTTAAATAATGATGACATCATTGGTCACACGGTGTGGAAATCATTTTGGAAAAAAGGAAAAATTTTGGACCTCTGTTTCTCTGAAACCACTCCATGGGGTAAAAAAAAAAAACTAAAAAAAAAAAACTTGGCACATGTGAAGCACTCCCCATGGGAAACAAGTGTGATTTTTTTTTGATGATGTCATAGGTGACTGTTCGGACGTCATAACTGCACACGTCAAATGCTTTATTTGATCAGTATGAAAAATTTGAGGGTCATCTGGGCGAGGGGAGGGGGACTGATGACGTCATTCATCATGTGGTGCGGAAACCATATTGTTTTAAACATAAAAACCTTCATAAACCTTCTTCTCTGAAACGGCTGAACGGATTGAGGCGAAACTTTACAGGTATGATCGCCAATCCATGAGGAACAAAACAATTTCCACCCATGAACCAATGATGTCATAGGTCACATGGTTTGGCAGCTATGATTTTTTTTTTGAACAATAAATCTTTAACAAGGACAAATGTAAATGTGTCCAAGAGCCATGTCCTAAAGGTTTTGTCTTCACCAGAATAAGAAGAAGAAGAAGAAGAAGAAGAAGAAAAACAACAACTTCCGATATTTTGTCACGTGCCTTGATGGAGCCAATAGAGAGACCCGTCATGGAGGCTCCTCGTTCATGACGAGAAAATAGTGTATTTACGAAATTACAACATTAAATGGAATAATCTTTAAATAGTAACGTGAACTTTTCGAAACTTTAAAGCAAATGTCCGAATATATTTAAAAGTTCATGATAGACGCTCTCAAAAGGTACCCTCAATGCGAGGATGTGTACAGGTGTTTAGTATTTAAGGAGATCTGGATCCTGTATATAAAAGAGCCGCGTCCTAAAGGTTTTGTCTCCACCAGAACAACAACAACAAACAACAACAACAACAACAACAACGCGGAGCTCTCTTAGAGCCAGCGTTCGCTACGTGAGATGCGGCTAAAAATATTCTTCTCCAGAACTGCTTCACAGATCGAGGAGAAACTTCACCCAGATGTTTCCCAAGCCTTGGGGATACCAGGGTGTTTACAAATAATTAATAGGTCACATGGTCTGGCAGCCATATTGGATTATACAAAAATATTTTTTATAATTATTTCTCTTCAACTGCTTCATCAATCGATATGAAACATCACAATTATGATCCAGTAGTCATGAGGAATAAATGTTTTAAATTTCAACCTTAGGATCAGACGCATGGTCTGCCAGTCAGAATTATTTAATTTTTTGAATCTGGGTTCAGGGATTTAAATCAAACTTGATACAAGTATGTATACTGATGTAATAAAGTGGGCGGAGGCATACCTCGTGACATCACGATGTTGAAGAGCGTCCTAGTTTATTGATGATTTCAAACCAAACTTAATATCTTGAGTCTTCACAAACTACTCTAGAGTGATAAAGATTTAAAAAATGGAGATAAAATGTGAATAAATTAGATTAACAGAGAAAATCAGATGATTCTCATTGACATAGTGATTCAAACCCTTTGCCTAATTCACCCAAAATCACTTCAGGAGCAAATTATTTGTTTGAAAGGTTCCAAAATAAGTGCAATATGTTTCACCTGTATGTAATCAGTGGTTTAACTTAAAAATTAATCTTCTCCACTTGTCGAAGGAGTTTTAATGTGCAACTCACTTGGTCAACCAACAAGGTAAACATGAAGACCAAGGAGCTTTCCAAATAAGTCAAACATAAAGTGGTGGAGAAGCAGCGTTCAGGAGAGGGTTATAAGAAGATTTCATTATTGTGGCATTATTGGTGGGGGGTGAATACTTTTGCAGGCCACTGTATCAGATATATGAAGTTTCAGATTTTTCACAGAAATATTTCAATTCAAACAATTATTTCTGGAATACCAATTCACTGATGATGTCATCGTTATCACCCTATATATCCCACGGGCAGTTGATGACATATGCCAGGTTTCAATGTTTTTCGTTGAGTGGCAACAGCGAAAAAGATGTCAATTTTTTCCCTTTAATCCAATATAGCTGCCATACCATGTGACCTATGACGTCAGAGTTACCAATAAAATATTCTCAATGGTGAGTCCCTCCTATGTTTAAAGTTTTGCATCGATGAGACAAGCGGTTGCAAAGAAAACCATTTTTAAAGTGAAAACATATCGCGATAGAAACAAACAAACAATGGCGTGAGATTAATTCATGATGTTCGCTTCAATTAGCCAATGTGGTCATCTTATTGCAATGTGTTTCAGTCAATTTGCACCTCTGTGGGAGTCCGTGGATGACGAGGAGTCCAAACACCTCGAGTATTTTTCAAATTCTCTTTTATCTGCCTCACCTCTGCACTCGGACCAACTACATTTTGTTCTTGATCCAACAATCATTCCTTCATTTTGTTCTCAGTTCTCTGTACATTAATAGCTTCTGATGAGGTCCCACCGTCACTCTTACCATCCTGACCTTCATTTCAGTAACATTTTCCAACTTTATCCTTTCACCAATCCTCTCCTCTACGTCATTCCCAACATTGGTCAAGTGAAGTTCCCAATGATCTTGGGTAACCACACATATCTTGGGTAACCACAGGTTATATCATTAACCCTTGAACACCTCCAGCACAATAAGCTCAACCATAACTTCTTTTTTTTGTATACAATGTCGAGGCTTGTTGTAACAGCTAACACACAGAATGTACAACAAGGGGAGCAGGAGATAAGAGGAGCGGGAGAGGGAAGGATAAAACAGTGGGGAACAGAGACATGAGACCTGTGGAAGGGAGAGGGATGGGGCGAGGAACACGGGGAAGAGAAGATGGACATTACAGGGACTTTCAGGTCCTTACACGACAGGGACTTTCAGGAAGGAAAACAGGGAATTTGAAGGAGGTGGGTTTGAGGTGGATTAGTGAGGGTAGAAAAGATTGACGATTTGGATGGGAGAAGATAAGAGATGGTGGTGGACAGCTGTTTTGAAGACCTGGAGGGAAGAATAGGATTGAAGAGAGTGTGGGAGTTTGTTCTCAAGGTGGGAATAAAGAGGAATGAAAGTGAAGGTGAACAGTGATTCTTGATTTTGGTAGTTTCACCAGAAGGGGGTTGCTGGTGGACCTTGAGCACCCTGTGGAAATATGGAGGGGGGACATATTACAGACAGAGCAAGGGGAGGGGGGGCAAGGCTGGAGAGGAGACTGCAGAAGACAGAAAGACCACCGACCAGCCTGCGGTGAGAGAGTAGGAGACCCAAAGACTCAGCCTCATTGCGGGAGATACCAATGATCCTAAATGCCTTGGTTTCCACAGAGTGAAGCAGAGAAAGGTGAGAGGTGGGAGCACAAGCCCAGAGTGGAGAGCAGTACTCCATCAGGCTCCAGGTGAAAGCTTTGTATATGGTTTGGAGCTCAGGCATGCCAAGGTGGACTTTGTACGATGAAGGATGCCCAGTCAGTGGCTGGCTTTGGAGGCCAGCTTGGAAATATGATTTGACCAAGAAAGATTGTGGCTGAGAGTGAGACCCAGGAGTTTGAATGACTAAACCTCCTCAACAGGATTGTTAAGAAAGTAGATGGGAGGGTTTGCCAGATAGTCCTTTGGGAGAGGCATAATGAGAGTTTGAGATTTGAGGATTGAAAGACATGTTCCAAGTGTTTGATCAGCATGTGATTTTTGTCAATGTCTGAAGAAAGGGAAAAGGCTGCAGCCTGCCAATCTGAGGGACGAGTGATGTCACGGCAGAGGGTGGAGTCAGACAGACAGATAGAGGCATTTCAATAGTCTCACAATTGTAGTTACTTGTGCCCAATTGTAGTATTTTATCGTTTTTGGTCTGGGAAGACAAATGGCAAACCACCCAGTAGAACCCTTCCAAGAAACTTCTGCGGCAGCACCGACACTCTGGAAAGCATATGGTACATCGGAATCACAGAAGGGCATCTACGGTATTGAGTATTCCAAATTATTCATCATAAATAAATGACTTATTCTGTCCCAGAATGCTTGGCGCACATGCACAGAAACCCCAGATGCCAGCGTTCAGGGCATCCTCTTACATAATAATCATCATACTAGCCGAAACCCCGTCACAGACGGATGCCATTCATTCAACCACCCTCACCAGCTCAACCACACTCGAGGGACATGGACTGGACAGGGCGTGCTTGCCCCTGCCTACTCAAGCCCCGCCCCTGCCCCATTCCCCCCGCCTTCAATTTGCTTACCCCCACCGAAAAATTTAATTACCCCGGCCCCGCCCCCGTCTCTTGATTCCCCGCCTCACTTGCTCCCGCCCCGTCCACCCCTCACACTCAACCCTGCCGAATTCACCCCAGCCCCCCCCCCACTCATGCCCCGCCCCATTTCCCCACGTCTCATGCTTTCAATTTCAGTACCCCCGCCAAAAAGTTTGCTTACCTTGCCCCCCCCCTCTTCACTCCCTGCCCCCGTCTCTTTATCCCCCGCCCCCGCCTCTTCATCCCCTGGCCCTCGCCTCTTCACTCCTCGCCCCCGTCTCAACGAAAAGTGTTTATTCTGCTTCAGAGTTGAAGGTTGACTATTGCCCCTATGTGCGATGCACTCTTACAGGTACGAAGTTTCTTTCAGTCCAGGTCACAGTACCGAGAAAAACGTGACGCGACCGCTAGGAGGAGCACAAAATTTGTCCTTCAGTATTAATATATAGATACTTGTTGTTCATGTATGTGTCTGTGTCTGGAACAATCCTTCCCACCGATTGGTTGAACAGCTGCCCTGACTCCACCCACAATTGTAACTTTGCTGCCCTGACTCCACCCACAATTGTAACTTTGCTGCCCTGACTCCACCCACAATTGTAACTTTGCTGCCCTGACTCCACCCACAATTGTAACTTTGCTGCCCTGACTCCACCCACAATTGTAACTTTGCTGCCCTGACTCCACCCACAATTCCAACTTTGCTGCCATGACTCCACCCACAATTGTAACTTTGCTGCCCTGACTCCACCCACAATTCCAACTTTGCTGCCCTCACTGGACTCCACCCACAATTCCAACTTTGCTGCCCTGACTGGACTCCACCCACAATTCCAACTTTGCTGCCCTGACTGGACTCCACCCACAATTCCAACTTTGCTGCCCTGACTGGACTCCACCCACAATTCCAACTTTGCTGCCCTGACTGGACTCCACCCACAATTCCAACTTTGCTGCCTTGACTCCACCCACAATTCCAACTTTGCTGCCCTGACTCCACCCACAATTCCAACTTTGCTGAGTATTTTAGGTGCTTCATAAAGAATATAATTAATTTACGATCATTTATTAACATAATCAGGCTGCTCATAATCACTTATTAAAAAATTACACGGAAAGACAAACGACCGACCGTAAAAAAACAAAACAATGACCTGTCGGACATCCACTTCCCGTTTCGATGGTGCTTTCCGTGAATGGAGTTAATGGCATGAAGAGCTAAATATCCCACTATTTTAAACAGGTAATGAATAAATATGTAATGATGATATTACAATTTGCCCTTTTGCTTTGAAGAATGAGAATAAATGGAGAGGAGGGTGTTGTGTGTGGTTGAGGATTTTGGGTGGTGAGGTGGTTGAAGACATTTCAATCTTACAGCCACCATGTTGGTGCTCACTGTCATGTGAAGGCAAAGACGCCTCAGAGCTGTCGTATTGAGATTCACAATCTCTATACGTGTTCCCCTCATTGTAAAACTACCAAAGCGATAGTTGAAATAATTTTGAGGCAATGGGTGTTTACGCCTTGTGAAGATCATCCTCAGCGATCGAGACGTTGGTCTGTTAACTTATGCACCGCCCAAATATCTATGTGACATTCTCTCAAGCGGAGATTAAACCCGTGTCGTTTGAAATTTGTCTGACGTCATTATCCCTTGGATACGTAGCAGGGGTCTTGGGAACCCGGCAATGTTGTTGTTGTGCTACCGTATCACCACATTATAAGATAATTATTTTATTTGCATCAGCCTGCTTGTATGCTCCTATAACTTAGTTACAAATAATCCAGTGATAATAAATATGAAAAAGTATTCATTCAGGTTCGAGGTAAAAGATTCTTACCGTTTCACTTCCTTTCTCTCCTCGGGTTTGCCTGTTACTTCATTAGCACGACAATAGGTCATGGTAATCTATCTATCTATATATTACTAAAACTCTCATCATGTATGTATGTATGTATGTATGTATGTATGTTCCCGAAATACAGCCAAAGAGGTACATGATAGCGTAAAAAAATTTGGCCCACCTTACTCGCCATTCTCCTGCAGTATGCAGTATCAAGTTTTGTTCAAATTGGGCAACGAAAAAATTATTAAAAAATCAATTCACGATTCAGTCACATACTCTTCGGGATTATTTGATCAATGCAAACAACCTCAGCGGTATAGTTCACTAGAGCTATATTTTTGTTTTGTTTTTGTGTGAAATGATTTTTTTTATCAACCGCTGTCACAACGGGTTGGGTTCACGGGTCGTTGAGTGAATTCTAAAGTGAGAGGGGGAAGGGAATCAAGGTGAATCATCATGACGTCATTCCATTCCACTGCCATGTATAAATGTGTTTCTACATTTAATTTCCTCCTGTGAAATTCTCCTGTTAGAATCGATTGCTCTTTGGAGGTTTTAACATCTTGAAATTTGACTACTGCTTCGATACCTTCGGTGAAGGTGAGATTACTCTTTTTATTCTCACGATTTTACCAGTTTCATGAGATTTGTAAGTGTATGGGTCTTACTGTTCATTTTGTGGGTTTCCTAAACCCGATACTTGCAAAGGCGTAAAGTTTGTGACAGTTGAAAAGATATCTTTCAAATAAAAGGATCAATGAATCACTTTTTTGATTAAATACTCATCCATGAGCATCGACTTTGATTACAAAATAATAACAATTGATTCCCTTCCACCTCTCACTTTAGAATTAACTCAAAGACCCGTGAACCTGTTGGGTTCCCGTTGTGACAGCGGTTGATAAAAAAATCATTTCAAAAAAAAAAAAAAAAAAAAAGATAGCTCCAGTGAACTTTACCGCTGAGGTTGTTTGCATTGATCAAATAATCCCGAAGAGAACTTGACTGAATCGGGAATTTATATATGTGTGTATATATATATATTATATATAATATAATATAATATAATATAATATATATATATATATATATATATATATATATATATATATATATATATATACATATATATATATATATATATATACACAGTATATGTATGGAAAAGGAAAAGCACAGTGAGACGGTGAAGCCATGAAGCCATCCATCAGTCCGTGAAGACTTTATGATTTTTAATGATATGATGATGATAGGCTCGGATGATAGGGTAAGGGTTAAAATAGTGCTATATGGCATTAACTCCAAAATGGCCGATGTGTCATTTACATCACTCCTCCTCGCGGCGCCATATATATATATATATATATATATATATATATATATATATATATATATATATATATATATATATATATATATATATATATATATATATATATATATATATATATATATATATATATATATATATATATATCTTTTCTTCTTCTTTCGGCTGCTCCCGATAAGGGTCGCCGCAGCGGATCATCCGTATGATTCGCATAGTGATTTGGCACATGTTTTACGCCGGATGCCCTTCCTGACGCAACCCTGGTCGCCTCTTACGACACAGGGATATGGTATACCTATTTTACCCGGGGTATACACCGGCCCAGTATACTGGTACTCATTTCACCGACCTCGAAAGGATGACAGGCTGAGTCAACCCCCTGGTGTATTAATTCAGTGGACCAACGGGGCTTGAACTCAGGACCTTTTGGATCCCAAGCCACTGCCCTAACCACTGCGCCATAACCAGGCTATATATATATATATATATATATATATATATATATATATATATATATATATATATATATATATATATATGTACAGTATATGTATGGAAAAGGAAAAGCACAGTGAGACGGTGAAGCCGTGAAGCCATCCATCAATCCGTGAAGACTTTATGTTTTTTAATGACGTCCTGTTTGAATGTTAATTGTGGACTACACAAACGTATCAACGTACTTATGGAATGTTCCTTTCACAGTGAATCTGTATGACCATATGTCCATTAATTACACACTGTTTGAAGGTCGGTTGCAGACTGCACAGACGTCTATTAATTACGTACTGTTTGAACGTTGGTTAAACCCTCACTTCACACACATACGTCTATTAATTACGTACTATTGGAATGTACGTTTCGACGCTCAAGACTGCTTTTGTTTCGATGCCATGGCTCGACCGTTGAAGACCCTTTAAGACCCCCAAGACCCTTAAGACCATTAAAGACCCCAAAAATCCAGATAGTACAGGACCCTAATCACACCAGGAAGTACAGGACCCTAAAGACCCTGAGGACGCAAAAGACCAAGAAGACCCAAAGTACCAAGAAGACCGAAAAATCCCAGAGGACCTTGAAGACCCTGAAGACCTAAAACTCCATGCGGATCCGAAAATATACTGAAGACCCAAAAGTCCCCAAGGACTCAAAAGATCCTGAAGACCCAAAAGTCCCCAAGTATCCAAAAGACCCAGATGACCAAAACACCTATAAGACCATTTAGACCTCTTACACCCTTCAGACAGCTTAGACTCTTGACCATTTAGACCACTTGGACCTTCTTAAATCACAAATAAATTTCAAATAAATATAATATCACCAATATTACAAATAAATTTCTGCAAAATAAATGTTTGTATTATGATTGGTGTCAATCATGACAACACAGCAAATCTGTGACATCAATCTCTGAAAGGACATGTGGAGAGGCGAGCGTAGCGAGCCGATCCATGCCAGTAAAATAATAATAACAATGCAATTTAATAAAAAATTACACACGTTTGCCGGGTCTCCGGGACTCCAGGACTGGAAAGGTGTAAAGTTGTTGACACCTGAATCTAAAGGTTATTATTACCAGCAAATACAAACCAAAGCTTTGCTGATGGGTGTATTAAGGGGGGGAGGGAGAGAGGGAGGGAGAGAAAGCAAAAGAGGAAGGAAAGGGAGAGGGCGGTGTGAGAGAGAAGGGAGGGAGGTGGGGGAGAGAGAAGAGGGAGGGAGGGGGGGAAGAGAGAAGAGGGAGGGGGAGTGAGTGAGAGAGAAGAGGGAGGGGAGAGAGAAGAGGGAGGGGAGAGAGAAGAGGGAGGGAGGGAGAGGTGGGGAGAGCGATGCCTCACCAAACGTTGTGGGAGGGAGGGAGGTGTGTGTGTGTGTGTGTGTGTGTGTGTGTGTGTGTGTGTGTGTGTGTGTGTGTGTGTGTGTGTGTGTGTGTGTGTGTGTGTGTGTGTGTGTGTGTGTGTGTGTCTGTGTGTCTGTCTGACACACACACACACACACACACACACACACACACACACACACACACAGAGGAAAAAAAAAGTGAGGGGTGGGGTGAGTAAAGAGAATGACATGTTATGCTTAATGACTGAACACACACACAAAAACAAACTCGTGTCAGAACAGCTGGACACACAACGACATAACAGAGTTTGTAACGTAATCCACTGGCATATCTGCAAAAAGTTTGATATTCCAGCTTCAGAGAATTTGTGGGACCATGAACCAAAAGTAATCACTGAAAACATTGAAGTGTTTTCACTTCAATGTGGACATGAACCTACTGCTCATGTACAATCTAATGATCCCATTGAGCATGAACATCGAAAACAAAGCATTGCGGCCAGATATCATACTTGGGTACAAAAAAAAGAGAAGAAGGCATTGCTGATTGAGGTGTTAATAACAGTGATTTTGGACTAACAATGCAGAAATCAAGAAAATGACCAAATACCAAGACCACACACCATGCAAATGGCACCTGGGACTTAAAGTGGAAGGAAATCTCCCACATCATCACCGAATCAGATAGAGCCATGTAATGTGCAGCCAAGTCCAGAACTGCTTGGCTGTTTGGTGAATGTATAGGTTGTAGGCAAAGTGTTTCTCAGGCCTAGTTCACACATGAAGGCCTGGCCAAGCCATTCAGCATGTGATTGATCCTCCATAGTTCATCCTAAGCTTGCTCAACTCCACAGCTGCATGAAACTAATTTTTGGGGGTTCAGCCCAGGCACACAAACCATGGTACAGTGAACAATGTGATGCCAAACGGGCCCGATTATGTATCTCTCGGACCGCAAACCGGTGACAAATCTCATCAAACAACAACCAATGGGCATGATCACCCTGAAGCCACCTAATTTGTTGCTGGACAATCATCCAATCAGATTACGTCTTAGCTTCACTGATAGCCCAGTGGCAACTCCCAGTCATGGTGGATACATCAGCACTTGGATATATACATCTCCTTCGCTGTATACTGTACATGAGTACCTGTCTACCAGACGACTCTAAATCAGTACGACTCCAGAAGACTTGCGTACAATGCAGCAGCTCACATACTGCTGTATCCACATTTTATTTTACTGCAAATATATCTAAATTACATCTCACTCGATGCAGCATTCACAAATCTACCTATCAAATCATTATGTGTGGATTAACAAGAATCAATATTTCAAACTTAAACCAACACTGCTACAGTATCAGAAAACACAAATCTTACACTGCACACGTAATCAATGGAATGATGAAATTGTATAAATACAAAACTCTTTTCACAAAAGTACTGATTCGTCATGAATATGATCCAGGATATTGGAACAAAGATCTATAAACTTGTGAAGGATAACTTGGTATCTCTTGCACTTGCAATAATAAGAGAGTAAACATTCCTTGAAGGAAAGCATCTTCCGAGGAAGCAGTTTGGGCCCCTCGGAGAATGATCCAGGCACAAAAAAATGAGAAATGATCACACATGACCAAATGAAGTATTCCTGTACCAGGAAGTACAGACTAATGGTACCTCTTCATTTCATCTGTAAATTCCGTACAAGACTCGGGTTTCAGCAGCAGTTAAGAATTCTCATTTCTAAATTCTGCACAAGATTTGGATAATACAAATCTTATAAAAGAATCAAAATCAAAAATACCATTTGGGAAAATTATTACCGAAAGTATTCTTAAGCTTTGGTGAAATCACATTGATTATTATCCACACCATGTGAATACGTTTCACCTGAACCAAAGTTGATGGTCGAGTACAGGCCCTGGAGAGATCCACACTGCAGAGACTTCAGCTTTGGCTCATCGGAAGTGAAGAGCAGCACGTCGTTTCCAAGGTGAAGACGAAACAGGTGCAGCAGGTGCCGAAGGTAGTTTGCATCACAACCATAACTGCCGTACTCATTCTCCACCTAAAGAGTAAATTCTGTGGCTATAAATCCTCAAAGGAAGTCAACCATTCCTTCAACCACGCACATGATGGGAAACAAAAACTCTGAAATGGTATCAAATTATTCATGATGAAGATGAAACACATTTGTTCTTCTGCTGACCATACAAGAATGCAGTCCTCCACAAGAAAGCACACCTGCACTGCAATTATTGGTCCTCCATTCTGGTACAGCCAGGGGTAGATCATTGGTAGAAGCACAGCCATCCAGCGATCCACTGCTGCCACATAATCTTCACACAGTACAGTGAAGTCAGCATACTGTAGTTCTCAAAATAAAATAATGTAACAACATTCAAAGAAATAATGTTTCGAGAATGTTTCTGGTGTAAAATTAAAATTTTCCTTGAATACTGTTCAGGAAATTATCCGAAGGGGTTAACGTATGCTCCCATTCCATCCCTTCCCTCTCTTCAAATGGCACCACAGCTGACTGCACGTGAGAAGGCTGAATGCCTCAATTCTGTGTTTGCTTCCAAATCTTGTGTCCCAAACCCCTCACCTCTCAGTACCCATCCTTCCCTGTGGCACCCAACTGTTCCTGGACTCTGTCTTTTGCACCTGAGAAGGTGGAGAATGTTCTTTCAACCCTCGACTTTGACTCTGCTACTGGGCCGGACAGCATCAGCTCGTGTCCGAAAAGCATGCCCTGCTGGTCTTGCACATCCTCTCTCTGCCCTTTTCACCCTGCCATTTGGGCGAGGTCATCTTCAATCTGCTTGAAAATCCACCAACATCACTGCACAACATACAAAGGTGCAAAAATTGATCCCCTCAACTACAGACCTATCAGCTTACTTCCAATCATCAGCGAGGTCATGGAATCCATCATCACAGTTAATATGAAATCCTTCCTTTTCTCCAACAACCTCATCTCAGATCAGCGATTTGGATTCAAACGAGGTCACTCCACCTTGAACATGCTGTTTCTACTCACCCAAGAATGAAGGCCCTCAATGTCAGACACGAGATGAGGGCTGTCTCTCTGGACATATCTCGTGCTCGTGATACAGTCTGGCATCCTGCCTTGCTCTCCGAACTGTCTGCTTATGGCATCCAAGGCCAATTCCACACAGGACTTCCTGACTTTGTCGACTCTCATAGCCAATGTGTGGCACTCATCGGAACCCTTTCATCTCCTCTCCCTGTCAAGGCTGGAGTGCCACAAGCCAGTGTTCTGGGCCCGATCCTATTCCTGATCTTCATACATAATCTCTCTAACTTTCTAGAAAATCCTCTTGATCCATTTGTTGATGACTCCACCTTGTGCCGTGACATCCCTCATCCTTCAGACAGGCAGGCTGCAGCCTCTTCCCTCTCTTCAGACCTTGACAAAATCACAAGCTGGTCAACCACTTGGAACATGTCTTTCAATCCTCAAATCTCAAACTCTCATTATGTCTCTCCCAAAGGACTATCTGGCAAACCCTCCCATCTACTTTCTTAACAATCCTGTTAAGGAGGTTCAGTCATTCAAACTCCTGGGTCTCACTATTTGGATTGAATGGAAAACTTTTAATTCATCAACTATCCACCATGCGAAATGTAATTTGATAAAAGTGACATCATTGGTCACTAGTCTGACAGCCATATTGGATCAAAGAACAAAAAAAACCTTAAGCAGAAGAGTTGGCTTTCACCAAGTCATTTTCAAGTCTGTGCAGGGAAGGTATTCTATGAAAACCATCTAGTTTTGTAGATGCAATGAGAAACCACAAGTTCAGTTCAATAAGTTTAGTTTGGTGTCCCCTCCCCTCCCCCATTGGCGGCATTGAATCCAAGTGCGTACGTATTTATTTGAATTCTGATTCAGTCCATCCAACCAACTTTCTCCAAAGTTAACATTCATCCGACCTAGCTAAATCGATTTTCCTGTCCATCCAACCACTCACTATTCTATTGTGTACTGTATTCTAATGTACCTGTATCAGATGATCTAAGCCGTATGCTTGGGGTCTTGAGGAGCCAAGCTGGAAGTCCCCCCTACGATGAGCAAATAAAACAATTACAAGTGAATAAAATTAACAGTAAATTAATTATTCTCCTTTTCTCTCTTTTTCTGCACCTCCCCGACAATTCCCAACCCTCCCGTCTCTCCTCTATCATCATGTAGGAAGCAAAAACCTTCCATAAAGAAATAAATGGAAGTAAGTGGAAGGACACGTAGATTGAGACGTGGATGTTTGGTTGGGAAGACAGGATGAAAGGGAAAAAAGTTGAAGAGGGTAGAGGAAGGAAGCAGAGTTGAAAACCTCACAATCTTTGCATACGACATGTCAACAGGCCTTTGCCACAAATATTCCATCACTAGCTGAAGTATCATTCGGTGTTGCCCAGGGAAATTCAATATAATGCACTAATAATTAAATCTGTGTTGTTGACGACAAATCATGACAGCCTCAACATATGATCTTCACAAAACATATCACTCAATTGCTTCCGGGGAAAACCCAGACAGTGTATAAGCAACATGCTCACTCCAGGCCTAAACACGGAGGTGTTATTATAAACCTGTGTAAAGCTTTCGTCCACAGCCTGATGGAGTACTGCTCTCCCCTCTGGGCTGGTGCTCTTGCCTCCCACCTTTCTCGGCTTCACGCTGTGGAAACCAAGGTATTTCGGATGATTGGTATCTCCCGCGATGAGGCTGAGTCTTTAGGCCTCTCACCCTCTCTCACCGCAGGCAGGTCGGTGCTCTTTCTGTCTTCTACCTTCTCCTCTCCGGTCACGCCCCCCTCCCCCTTGCTGTGTCTGCGATATGTCCCCCCCCATATTTAGGGACCCACCGAGGGACCGTACCTCGGCGAAGGACTGCTTGGACACGAACCGCTTAAGCGGTCTGCTCCGTTCTGGGATAACCGAGCAGGTATTATCGCCAGACCTCGCCGGACCCGATTCTATTTAAAAATCAACTATATTCCGAGCGCAAGATGGGGCAGTTCAATGAGGGAATGGACACAACGAACAGGTTTACATTCACACAAGGACATTTATTATAATAAAGCACGTATGCAATTAAACAAGGCAAAACACGTATGCACCTATACAAGCAACAAAAGCACAACAAAAGAACTACAACCGTCTACTTATTATGTACAGTCACTTGCACTTAACAGCAGTTCCTACTTATTCGACGGGCCCACGGACACACGTACGCGCGCGCGCACACACACACACACACACACACACACACACACACACACACACACACACACACACACACACACACACCCAAGAAATGGTGGCAAAGGCCTTTAATAACGAGCTCCAGCTCAGAGGACAGGTGAGCTGAAACCCAGAGCCTATCTCGAACCTCTCCACCTCGTGTGGTCTTCAAGTTGTTCAGACCCGGGCTCCAGCAAGAGCGAGCTGGATCCAATCGCCGAGCCGCAATCCTTCCCGAGCTCCCGCTAATCCTCCCGCGCTTCTCAACATGTGCTGGTGAGACGAGGCGCCGATCCTTCCCGTCGATGCATCGCTTCCCCGAGGAACCGCCTCCCGCGCTTCTCAACACGTGCTGGTGAGACGAGGCGCCGATCCTTCCCGGCGATGCGTCGCTTCCCCGAGGAACCACCTCCCGCGCTTTTCAACACGTGCTGGTGAGACGAGGGGCCGATCCTTCCCGTCGACGCGTTGCTTCCCCAAGGAACCACCTCCACGAAGAGGTCGATGAGTCGCACCAAGCCGGGAACCAAAATGGAGAACAAAGAGCTCCACGAACCAAGAAGAAGAAGCCACCACTCCCAGCTCGAGCCGAGCGACCGGCTTAACTTCCTACCAAACGGCAGCTTGAAGCAAAAAGCTCTCCTGAGCCAAGCAGAAGCCGAAGCTCATGGAACCATCAAAGCAAAGAGCCTCCAAAAAGCCTCTTCCCGAGTCAGGCCTCAGCCGAAGCAAAAAGCTTCCGAAGGCCTCAACCCTAATGCAAGCCAAGCAGGACCCGACGGTCTGCTAAACGGCTACTCTCAACTCCCTTCTCCAACTCTGCCCTCTCCAACTCTGCCCTGAATAAAAGAAAAAGATCTCCTCTTATCCTTATCCGCCCTTCCCCCGATCCCGGCGTGACTCATGCCCTCGTGCTCATTCCACCCCCCCCCCTGCTCAACCACGGGTGGGAGGGAGTTGTTGAGTCATGAGTCACGGGACGGCAGGATTCTTCTTCCTCTTTTCAGAAGAGGGGGAGGGATGTCTCCATTGTTCGTTCCCTAACTATTAAATCGATCCGCAGCGCATCTAATCAATTTCTGAACATTTAAACAATGAAAGGTGAGCTATCTAGGGAACAAGCACTTATCGACATAGCTGAGTAAAGGAACCTGTATGTTGTGTGCAATCGAATTCCCAAATTCGTAACACGACCCCCTCCCCTTTATACAGACTCGTCCCGAGTCATCAAATTTTCGTGTGACCAGCATGTGTAAGTTTTCCCCTAGTACGTTCTACCTTCAAATCCCTGAGTGCGACATTTCTTTATATGTGTCCCAAAAATAAAGAACCTAATGCGCTGCGTAACTAACTAAAAAAAAAAACTCTCAGACTCATTCGGACAACTTAACTAAAATTGCCGGCGCTAAAACAAAGATGCAGGTGGGGTTCCACGTATTTACAATTTTCACTCAACTTATCCATTACTTAACCATGGCCCAGGACTTGTGATCTGTGAAAGGGGAGAAGGTAAAAGTCATTTCGAAGTTCATTGATGCAGGGGAATGGATGGAGATGGTCGCAAAACACAAATGAGCGTGATGGATGCACCGGCTGCCTGCAGAGGAGTCATTGCAAAACTGGATGGTCCTGGTGCACATGGTGATGGATAGACACAGGGGCAAACACAAACAAGGGCAAGCAGGCATGGGGTCATGGTAGAGGCAGGCAAACTAGGCATGGCGATGCAAGCCCATGCAGCACAGGCGGCTGCAGCACAACAGGCCAGCAGGTGAAGCTGGCCCGCCTCTGGTGTGGTTCCATCAGGTCCGAAGGGAGTGCGGTGGTGCCGGCCGCTCTGAAGGCGGGCTCGGACCTCGCCTACTGTCTCCCCCCACTCTATCGCCTTTGCCTGTCTCTGTCCATACCCACTCCCTTAATTTGCCACAAAACACAACAAAATTTTTCCCCTCTTTATTTTTATTTCCCTTTTATAATTGTCTCCCTAACCCCCATTATCGTCTTTGTCTGGCTAACCTATCCTGTCAACCCAGCCTACTCCCAACCCCTACGTTCCCTCTCTGGAGGGGGATAGGGAGAGACTAGCGTCCTGTCTCGAGGCCCAAAGCCTCAGAATGGCCTCCTCAGAGTTCAGCGATCTACCAAGGTGGGTCCAGCGGCCTACAACGAGCGAAGGGATGGATGGTGCGAAGGGGTACATCTCCTAACTACCCTAACATTTATTAACCTGAAACTACCCCGGGGCTTTCAAAAACGCCTCACACTTTTAAACTATCGGTTCTATAAACCATGATTCCCGTCGCCTGTGTTGGTGTCCATTATAAATTTGGGCCTTGCCCTCAAATTTTCATTCGTGCCCTCGCACAATTTCCTGGCTGGGCAGCGTGGCTCAACTGGCAGGAATTCCCCCTCTGCCGAACTCTAACCATGGCACCCCCAGGCCCGCAGGCTGCCTCCGAGCCTAGCTGCTCCCTATAAACGCAGGGGGTTGCCCTCTCTGGCATTGCCCCCCTCCGATGCCCACGTGGCGTGTTGATGCCCTGGGTCCCTTTCCGAGGGTCACCCGTGCCCACTACACTGCCCCCATGGCATTCTGGCGCTACGGGTCCCGTTTCCGACGGGTCGCCCGTGCCCATATACACTATCCCGGCCCCTCTTGGGCCCTTGGCCTACTCTGGCCGACTAGTCCGGTGCCTAGGGTGCCCACAAAACAAAACTCACCTTTCCACAGCCACGCTCCCAATCAGTCCATGAACTCCTGCACCCCTCCAAACGGGTTTCATGCCTTCTCTCGACACCAACAAAACGACCTCCTGTTAGTAAATTCGAATAACCCACTAGCTAACATTAATCTGACCCTGGGGTCACTTGGGTGGGAATCACTCCTCCCCCCAACCAGTCATTCGCACCATGCATACCACATTCACTCCAATCGCACACTTGGGCCCACTGTCCCACACACTTTCCATTTCCAACTCACACCAACACTCCACACTGCTATCCTTCAAACTAAATCCCCTTACTACTCATGCTCCCTCATCATCCCTTAAATCAATGCACATTCCTTTAACTCTACGTAGCTAAGCTACGTCTCCACTACACATTTCCAGTCTGTCCGTGTCTACAAAAATCCAAAAATTCCCATTTCCTAAATCTAAACTAAAATCCCTCCAACTAATCCATTCCACGGGCTCCATGAGGAACAATTCACGTCCCCATGAAGCCGGTCTAACTATCACTAACCCATCCCCCTAACTCGTAGTTCCTGTGCCCCCTGAGACAGGGGGGTCTTCCACCCCTTGCCTGGGGCTCATGTCCACTCAAAGTGGCAAGGCTTGCTTTTCTCCTTTCTTTTTTTTTTTCTCTGCGCCCACCAGCGCGGCAACTCGCAACCTGCGCTCTTTTCCGTGACGTCATGGCAGCTGCTCGCGCTTCGTGCACCTCGTCCCTTCTTGGACGGTAACATCCGGCAGGGATTCCCTTCTGCCGGATTTCAACCATGCAGCCACGACGTCACGCTGCGCATTAAAAGCAAGCCTCACGTTTCGAGGGGTTCCCCACGTGAGCACATGTGCTCTGCTCATCGGAGCTTCATACACATGCCCGCCTGGAGAACCCATCCAGTCCAAATCCATTATCCAGCCTACCTCTGTCCGTCCGTGGGATCGGCTAATCAACCGCGTGAGTTTACAGACGGGGCTTCACTCCCGCAGGCGCGCACATGGCGGCTTTGTGCGTTGCACGGCACGGACCCCGCACGCGCTGCCATGCAAACCCGAAAAGGCCCTCAAAACCACTATGGCAGCTACTCGGCCTTTGTCCACCGTCAGGCACCGTCGTCGTCGCCATTCAACGCGCACACTCCTGCGTGCCACGACGCTCACACACCTCGCCATGACACTCGGACATGCGATTGCATGTTCACGCATGCCAACCGCAATCTCCCTCACATACAGCGCTCTCACACACGCGGTCTCTCTCACACACGCTGTTCCTTCCACCCTCGGTGTTTCTCTCACATACTTCGAAACCACACAAGCTGTTTCCCTCGCACACTCTGTTCCTTCCACACTCGGTGTTTCTTTTACACACGGCGTGCTGGAAGGCACACATTTCGGCACACTCGCTACCAGGCACACCATATCACTCACACACGGTTTCCCTCACACACGGGGAATCGCTTACACACGCCATAACACTCACACTATGTGTGCTTTCCAGCACGCATTTCGGCTCACTCGTACACACACACACACACACACACACACACACACACACACACACACACACACACACACACACACACACACACACACACACACACACACACACACACACACACACACACACACACCGGGACGACCACGCTGGGGATTTGCGTCACCACAAAGGTTCCGGGGGCCTTCATACCCCCCAAGCTTTGTGTGCACCCGTCAACAGCACTCGCCCCATCTAACTCGCAATGCTCGACCGGACTCACCTGGTCGCGATCCGCCTCAAGGGGGCTCAGTCCCTCCTCTTATTCTTGAAGGAGGCCATCCTGCTGCTTGCATCGGTCCCAACACATTCCTCAAGCTCAACCCCATTGTCCCTCAACACCTCTGTGGTGAATTGAAGGTCGTGACGTGTGATCACATGTCGCACGGCTCGTGCACGGGATAGATAAAGCCAAGTCTCCGCACGGACGGGGTGATTGTCCCAGGGGCATTGTCATTTACGGCGGCGGTTCACTTGGTGCTCATTGAATGGTGAGAATTGAGAGTATATCGGACTCCGTGCTTATGCTGATTTATTTGGCGGTGATTAATTGCACATGTATACATTACTGCTTATGTACTCCTAGCTGCACCTGTATTCCCTGATGTGCCCG
The DNA here is from genome assembly GCF_056783735.1 of Eptatretus burgeri. Lineage (NCBI taxonomy): Eukaryota > Metazoa > Chordata > Myxini > Myxiniformes > Myxinidae > Eptatretus > Eptatretus burgeri. The sequence continues at coordinate 106,436,796 of NC_140968.1, forward strand.
TAGAAGCAGCTTCAATCAAATGGAATAAAGCCTACACTCTGAAGGTTCTTCTCTCGCTTTCATTTCAATTTATTCCATTTGGTTTTCTCGGCTCTCTCAACCAACGATGGACAAGATCTACAAACCAGAGGTTTGACGCTGACCCAAACGCGACTGACTCGGAAATGAAATGGTCGCATTGGTTCCGTTCCTTCTCACACTATCTGACCATCATCGAAGAGGGAGCCGACAAATTGGCCGCCCTTGTGAATCATGTCTCGCCCAGCGTATTCAGGCTCTTCTCGGAGTGTGACACCTACGATGCAGCGATCGACGTGCTGCAGGCGCTCTACGTGAAGCGCAAGAACGAGGTGTACATACGACATCTTCTCAACACACGCAAGCAAGCAGCCGGGGAGACCATCGATCAGTTCCTGCAAGCTCTGAGGCAGTTGGAAAAGACGGCAGTTTTCGGGACGTAACCGCCGAGGAACACCGAGATGAAGCGACCCGAGAGGCATTCATCCAAGGACTCAGGTCAGCCCACATACGGCAACGCTTACTGGAGAAAGCGCAACCCACTCTTGAAAAGGTAGCCGACCAGGCTCGAGCGATGGATACGGCTCAGCAGCAATCTGAGTCATTTGGGACCCTGATGCTGCTAATGAACGCCGCTACGGTGGAAACTCAAGGAACCCCACAGGGCACCCCTGACACAGAGGATGGAGAAAAACCCGAGGAATCGGATACCCAGACCTCGTCAAACTCCTCAGCAACTACTTCGGTTGGTAAATGCTTCTTTTGTGGGTACAAAAGACACCGCCGCCACAAATTCCCCGCCAGAGATGCCACATGCATGAATTGTGACAAGAAAGGGCATTATGCCAGGGTATGTAAATCTACTCTAAGGAGAAATAAACCCACTTCTGCGGCTCTCTACTCACAAAAGAAACTAACTGCAGCCTCACCGGGGAATCTATCCAAGGCTATCATCAACGTACGAATTAACGGGCATATGGCTGAAGCTCTGATTGATACCGGTAGCTCTGAGAGTTTCGTCAACAGCTAACTAGCGAAGGGCAGGAAATGGAAGATCCACCCGACAGACAATACGGTATGCATGGCCGCCACATCACTACAGTCCCGCGTACGAGGGTACTGCAATGTTGAATTGGACGTAAAAGGGTACACGCATCGGGATGTAAGTGTAATGGTGCTTCGTGATTTATGCGCAGACGTAATTCTGGGTCATAATATCCTCAAGCAGCACACGAGCGTCGAAATACCCTTTGGAGGAAGCAAACCTCGTCTAATTCTAAATGCTCTGACCACCGCAGAGGTAACGTCCCCCCTGCTGTTTGCTAACTTGTCGCCGGTCTGTAAACCGATAGCGATCAAATCGCGGCGATATACCACTGATGATATGAACTTCATCACTTCAGAGACCAAGCGATTACTGGAAGAAGGAATTATAGAACCGAGCGATTCGCCATGGCGCGCACAGGTGTTGGTCACCACCAACCAGAACCATAAGAAACGAATGGTTGTCGATTACTCTCAAACGGTCAATCGTTTCACCCAACTCGATGCCTACCCTTTGCCGTGCATAGACGAGATGGTCGAACGCGTGGCCAATTATAAAATATTCAGCACCATTGATTTGCGAAGCGCCTATCATCAAATTCCCATCCGAGAGGAAGACAAACCTTACACCGCGTTCCAGGCAGGTAGACGCCTCTACCAATTCAGGAGGATTCCGTTCGGTGTCACGAATGGAGTAGCTTGCTTCCAACGAGTTATGGACGACATCATCTCAGATGAAAACCTCAAAGACACTTTTGTTTACGTGGACAATGTCACAGTGTGCGGTAAGGATCAGGGGGAACATGATATGAATCTGGACAGATTCTTGAGCATTGCTAGAAAATATAATCTGACCCTCAACTACGAGAAATGCGTATTCTCGGCAAGGTCAATTGACCTTCTCGGCTACACAATAGCCGACGGCACGATTAAGCCCGATCCTGAACGATTGCGCCCACTTCGTGAACTACCCCCACCTCAGGACCTGCAGACAATGCGCCGGGTGATAGGCATGTTCGCTTACTACGCGAGATGGATTTCCCAATACTCCGAGAAAATACATCCCCTAGTGCATTGCAAAAACGTCCCACCAGATGCCGCTGTTGTAAAAGCTTTCCACAGCCTCAAAGATGATATCAGTAATTCCGTGGTATTATCGATGGACGGCTCGGTGCCCTTCGTGGTGGAAACGGATGCTTCTGATCACGCGATAGCTGCGACGCTCAATCAGTCTGGGCGACCCGTCGCGTTCTTCTCGAGAACTCTCTCTGGAAGCGAGCAGAGACACTCAGCAATAGAGAAGGAAGCGTACGCTATTGTCGAAGCCCTACGTAAATGGAGACACTATTTACTGGGAAACCACTTCACGCTCGTCACGGACCAGCGATCCGTTGCATTCATGTTTGATGGGAAAAATAACGGGAAAATTAAGAATGAAAAAATTATGAGATGGCGAATAGACCTAGCTTGCTATAGTTACGACATTGTTTACCGGCCCGGGAGAGAAAACCCTGCTGCAGATACCTTCTCTCGGGTCTACTGTTCGGCGACCATCAGTCGGGCTTTGCAAGACCTACATGTGTCTCTTTGCCACCCAGGGGTAACCAGAATGGCACATTTCGTGCGCAGACAAAACCTTCCCTATTCTATCGAAGATATTAAACAAATGAATGCTTCATGCCCTGTTTGTGCTGAACTAAAACCCAGATTCTATGGCGCGGCATCTGGCAGATTGATCAAGGCCACTTCTCCCTTCGAGAGACTAAATATCGACTTCTAAGGGCCCCTGCCGACCGAGACAGACAACAGATACATATTCACTGTTGTTGATGAATATTCAAGGTTCCCTTTCGCATTTCCGTGCTTGGATATGACCTCGGGCACTGTCGTGAAATGTCTCTCTGACCTCTTCGCTATGTTTGGGAAACCTTCGTACATACATTCAGACAGAGGGCCGTGTTTCATGTCGGCCGGGCTAAAACAGTTCCTATTAGAGCACGGCATAGCAACTAGTCGAACGACGGGTTACAACCCACAGGGTAATGGGCAGGTGGAACGGTATAACGGAGTCATTTGGAAAGCCGTAACTCTGGCGTTGAAATCAAGAGGACTGGGCCCCGGACAATGGGAGGTTACCCTTCTCGATGCTCTGAATTCCATACGCTCTTTGCTCTGCACGTCCACCAATGCAACTCCTCACGAACGAATGTTTACTCACCAGCGACGTTATGTTGATGGCCAAACGGTGCCCAACTGGCTAACCCATCCCGGAACAGTGTTCATGAAACGCCCGGTACGACAAAGCAAGTATGAACCCATGGTGGAGGGGGTCGAACTCATCGATACTAATCCAGAGTATGCTCATGTCAGACTCCCTGATGGCAGGGAGACCACTGTGTCGGTTCGCCATTTGGCTCCCTCAGGTACTCCTCCCGCAGGTACACCACCATCTGGCACTCCTCCCTCTGACATCCCCCCCCCAGGTGTTCCCCCCCCAGGAACTCCACCCGGGAACGGTGGCGACGGAGCTGCCGCGTTCCACCCGAGAGCGATCGAGGAGTCATCCCCGGCACGAGTCGAGGCTCACCAAGAGGATCGGAAGCCTCGCTCAAGTGAAACCGCCATTTACTCCCGGAGAGGTCGACGGATAAAACCCCCTCGCCGACTCGATCTGTAAAGGGGATTATCGGCATCCTCTATGCTCATGCTCCTATATGCTCATTATATCATATATCGATGCTCATTACCATGCTCCTACAACTCAAAATAATCCTCACTGCTTGGCATGTATGCTTCTGTAGTTTAAATAGTTCGCGTTGCTTGAAATGTATACTCCTATAGTGCTGAAGTAATCATGGTGCGTTAGTTGGGCCTCTAGTTATATTTTAAAGACGGGGAGAATGTGGTGAATTGAAGGTCGTGACGTGTCATCACGTCGCACGGCTCGTGCACGGGATAGATAAAGCCAAGTCTCCGCACGGACGGGGTGATTGTCCCAGGGGCATTGTCATTTACGGCGGCGGTTCACTTGGTGCTCGTTGAATGGTGAGAATTGAGAGTATATCGGACTCCGTGCTTATGCTGATTTATTTGGCGGTGATTAATTGCACATGTATACATTACTGCTTACGTACTCCTAGCTGCACCTGTATTCCCTGATGTGCCCGTAGAAGCGGCTTCAATCAAATGGAATAAAGCCTACACTCTGAAGGTTCTTCTCTCGCTTTCATTTCAACCTCCATGTGTGCGTGTTCGTCCTTTGTGTCGTCCACTTCACTCCCTCTCTCCTCTATCTCCCGTGTCTCTGTTATTTTTATTTCCTGCGTCTCCGTCGTTGTCACCACTACCTCCTTTATTATTTCCATTTCTTCCTCGCTCCATTTTCCTTCCCATTTGAGTCGTTCTTCTTCTCTGAGCCTCTTTAGTTGTTCATTTTCTTTCCGGAGCTTTTCCATCTCCGTGGACTCAAATTTTGCTGTTTCCTTGCGTTGATTAATTTCAAACTCATATTGCTTTTGTTTTCTACCCCACCGTCTCTCAGGTTCTTCATTCTCCAATCTCATCGTTTCTCTCAATACTCTTTCTTGCATCTCATTCTTTAATCTTGCTTCTACTTCTAACTGCTCGATCTGCACAGTGTGGTTCCTTAACGTTTCATTCTCCGTTGTCTTTCTTTCCTCTCTTAACATCCTCAGCTCGTTTTGTAATCCCGTCTCCGTAACTCAGAAGCTTTCTTTTCTAATTCCTCTCTCACCTCCTCACACTCCAACCTTGCTTTTATTTGGCTTCTAACTGTTCGATCTGCACAGTGTGGTTCCTTAACGTTTCATTCTCCGTTCTCTTTCTTTCCTCTTTTAACATCCTCAGTTCGTTTTGTAATTCTCTCCCTCTGCTTTGGTGTTTCTGTAACTCAGAATTTTTTCTTCCAATAACTTTCTCATCTCCACACCTCTTTCACATTCTTCCTTCCTCATTTCATCCATTCTCTTACTCCTCTGCTTTAGTTGGTGAATTTCCAATTCGTGTTCTTTTTGTTTTTTATTCCACCGTCTCTCTTGTTCTTCCCTCTCCAATCTCGTTGTTTCCTTCAATTTGTTGTTCTCTCCTTCCTGCTTCATTCGTTCTTCCTCTAAGTTCTTCCTATCCCGGGAGATACTAATTTGCTCCTCCTCCTTTCTTTTAGTCAGTTCGCTCGCCTTTTGTAACAAAAACCCACACAACCGATCGACTTCCGTCGTTTCCCTATGCGGTTCCTCGACTGTGCTGGCTAATTCCTCATTCAGCTCCCAAATTGGTTCCTGCGCATCGGCAAATTGTTGTGACTCCCCATGAACACAATCCTCCTGAAACTCGCCTGCGCGCCGCCGTATCTCGTCCAATTTAATGGCAAACAAATACAATTATTTTGTATATATATATATATATATATATATATATATATATATATATATATATATATATATATATATATATATATATATATATATATATATATATATATATATATATATATATCTCACCACACTTCCACTCCCCCAAGGCATTTGACACTCTTTCATGAAGTTCGCCCATGTATGCGCCGGCGCCCTGCCTCGCCTGCCATGCCCCCGTGGTTTGAACCGGTGGGCAGGAGCGCTTCCCCCGCTGTGCAGTGCGGCTCATTGCGCTATTAATAGCGGCCCGCTCACGCCTAGTGCCGCGATGAGGTATGGCCGCGCCGCCATCTTGCGACTCTGAGTTTGTTTGCCGGAAACGTTCCTGCACAGGCCGCTCCCACTGACTAGAATTAGTGGTGGGGTTGTAATAAAAAGGAGAACCAAATACATTACATTGCCGTATTTCCCAACCTTCTGGCACTGGTCCAACCCGTATGGCGATGGCGTCCTTGACCATGGATTCTATTAACTCCACGTCCATGACCCCCTGCTCCCGTTCACCTTGAACCGCCATCTTGCTTAACGGAAATAATTTAAAAGCTGGTTTTTTTAATGGAACCGGAGGGTAGCCTCGCACGCCCTTGATCCGGTTCCGTTAATTTTGTTGGAGGCGGGAGAGTTTGTTTTTTCGCTCCTCGACACCAGTGTTGTAGAATTCCCGCCCACCGGTGTGCGAACGACCGCGTCTAACAAAAAGCGATAGCCTCGCCCACCGAACGGACAATCCAGTCGTGACTTTCTGGAACAACGCCAGAAACCAGTCACGGGTGGGTTTTTAATCCCACCACGGCCCAGTCCGTATTCTACCCGCGCGGAATAGGGTCAATCGCCGAATATCGATATACCTTAGTACCCGCGCGGGTAACCTACCGAGGGACCGTACCTCGGCAAAGGCCTGCTTGGACACGAACCGCTTAAGCGGTCCGTTCCGTTCTGGGATAACCGAGCGGGTATTATCGCCAGACCTCGCCGGACCTGATTCTATTTATCGGCTATTTAAAAACCAACTATATTCCGAGTGCAAGATGGGGCAGTTCAATGAGGGAATGGACGCAACGAACAGGTTTACATTCACACAAGGACATTTATTATTAATAAAACACGCATGCAATTAAACAAGGCAAAACACGTATGCAATTATACAAGCAACAAAAGCATGACAAAAGAACTACAACCGTCTACTTATTATGTACAGTCACTTGCACTGAACAGCAGTTCCTACTTATTAGACGGGCCCACAGACACACGTACGCACACACACACACCCAAGAAATGGTGGCAGAGGCCTTTAATAACGAGCTCCAGCTCGGAGGACAGGTGAGCTGAAACCCAGAGCCTATCTCGAACCTCTCCACCTCGTGTGGTCTTCAAGTTGTTCGGACCCGGGCTCCAGCGAGAGCAAGCTGGATCCAATCACCGAGCCGCGATCCTTCCCGAGCGCCCGCGAATCCTCCCATGCTGGTGAGACGAGGCGCCGATCCTTCCCGTCGATGCGTCGCTTCCCCGAGGAACCACCTCCCGCGCTTTTCAACACGTGCTGGTGAGACGAGGCGCTGATCCTTCCCGTCGATGCGTCGCTTCCCTGAGGAACCACCTCCACGAAGAGGTCGATGAGTCGCACCAAGCCGGGAACCAAAATGGAGAACAAAGAGCTCCACAAACCAAGAAGAAGAAGCCACCACTCGCAGCTCGAGCTGAGCGACCGGCTTAACTTCCTTCCAAACAGGGCAGCTTGAAGCAAAAAGCTCTCCCGAGCCAAGCAGAAGCCGAAGCTCACGGAACCATCAAAGCAAAGAGCCTCCAAAAAGCCTCCTCCCGAGTCAAGCCTCAACCGAAGCTCACCGAGCCAGCTGAAGCAAAAAGCTTCCGAAGGTCTCAACCCTAAGGCAAGCCAAGCAGGACCCGACGGTCTGCTGAACGACTACTCTCTACTCCCTTCTCCAACTCTGGCCTCTCCAACTCTCCCCTCTCCAACTCTGCCCTGAACAAAAGAAAAAGATCTCTTATCCTTCTCCGCCCTTCCCCCAATCCCGGCATGACTCATGCCCTCGTGCTCCAACCCCCTCCCCCCCCACCCCCCGCTCAACCACGGGTGGGAGTTGTTGAGTCATGAGTCACGGGATGGCAGGATTCTTCTTCCTCTTTGCAGAAGAGGGGGAGGGATGTCTCCATTGTTCGTTCCCTAACTATTAAATCGATCTGCAGCGGATCTAATCGATTTCTGAACATTCAAATAATGAAAGGTGAGCTATCTAGGGAACAAGCACTTATCGACATAGCTGACTAAAGTAACCTGTATGTTGTGTGCAATCGAATTCCAAATTCGTAACAATACGATCTTCACAATACATCTTACTCGATCACTCCCGAGGGCAAAAAAACAAACAAACCGCAGACAGTGTATTAACACAAAGGACAATTCCATCTGGTTTATCTTGGGTCAATTTTTTAGAGCATAGATAGTGATAAGGAGGAACCTGAATAGAATTTGGATTTCAGCCGCTGTTACTCCACTCTCAAACCCATCCAGGCACAGCTAATAAGCCTAAAACTTTCAGCAAAAATTCATTTCTCCTTCGAGAGATAGAGAGAAATAAAGAGAAAGCAAGAATTAGAATGAATAAAGAGAAATGCGAAAAAGTAGAAAGAAATGTGAAAGGAACAAAAAGCAAAGATGTCAGGAAGAACCTGGACATATAGATTTCAGAAGTTACTCCCCAGGCTCGAACACAGCAACAGGTACAAGCTACCAGAAGTCTATCAGCGAGGAAGAACAGTCCATACAGCATCAGGATATGGTACAAATATAATTAAACAGAAAACCAAATACTGCATTGGAGTCAACAGAAGGAACCGGGATAATTAAAGAACAAAGATGGAGTCATTAGGAGGAACCTGGATAGGATTCAGGTTTCAGTTGCTACTCCACTAGGCTCGAACCAATGCAGGCAAGCATAGCCCTCGACCTTATTCAAGATGAAAGAGGAGGCCGTGCAAAGTTTGGTCGCACTGGTTCCTGCAGAGTTTGAATGCATAAACGAATGAACAAACAAACTTTCCTCTTTACATATTAGAGAGCAAAGTAGCCATCCCCCCTTGGGTGGGTCGAGTTTGCACATTACTTGTTGGAAAAAAAGCCCAGTCTGGGTTTTTCAAGAATACCACAGATGTTTGTGTGGTGTGCACTTAAAAGGTCCTCGATGGTCCAAAGCAGAAAGCAATGGTTCTTAAACCCCCTCCCTGCAGGAAGTGGTGGTTCTAAAACCAAGCTGTTAGTTCGCCAAATCGCCAAATTCGATCTACCTAAGTACCTGCGCGAATGATCGACCGGGCGATCGCACCACGCCACAGGCCGATTCCGGACACGAACCGCTTAAGCGGTCCGTTCCGTGCTACAGTGATAACCGAGTGGTGTTATCATCGGCCTCGACAGTTCCGATTAATTATCGGGCATATTAAGCCCACTACGAACCCTTTACGTGAAGCAGGATGGAGGGTCAATTAAAAGGAAGGAGACGAAGCGAAATGGGAAAACAGTTCAACACAATGCACATTTATTCCGCGGCACACGGAAAGCACGTATATACAGCCGCAATAATCAAAATGCACATATAATGTGAAAGCAAGAGTTAAACCGAATACACGTACACACGGCAACACTTATACAGTTCTACTTTACAGACGGCGCCAACACACATTTACTCAAAAGCAAAGGAAAGAAGCCACCCTCATAGACAAGGGGGCAGACGGGGCCCGTGGGCCTTTATGGCGTGGGACTTGGCAGACCAAACGAGTCCCATGAGACCGTTGCAGGTTAACTGCACCCTCGCGGTGCGATGGTGGGCGAGCTCTCTCCGGCGCTCCTTGTACGAACGCGCAGGTCCGCGCGACACAGCTGGCAGAGCGGCGCCTCCAGTCTGCGTCCCCTCCGCGACGTCCGGACTCTCCACCGACTGCAAGCTCCAACGAGCGGGTCGCTCTACGGACCGCTTCTCCAAGACCCAGACGGGCAGAAGACCATGAACCACTGACTGACACTGACACTCTCACCAACCGCCCTGACCTGACCACCTCTCAGCGGCGCCTCCGTGCGCCCTTTTATTTCCCCGGCACCCCGCCCCTCCCTTCGCGGCACGCAGGGTGGGGGGGGGAACATTCCACCAGAGAAATCGGGGCGGGAGTTGAGTTCCAACCGTCATTCTTGTTTACCAGGGAAATCGGGCTGGGAGTTGTTGTTCCCCTTTTGTGTTCGTGGAGATGTTGACAGTTTCTGGCGGAGTGGTGAGGATGGCGTGGTTGTTGAGAGGCAGGTGTGGTTGTGGTTGTTGTGAAGCGGCGTTGTGGTTGGTGTTTGTTGTGTGATGGCGGTTGAGACGTGGTTGGTTCAAAATAAAGATAGAACAGAAAAACGCCTAACTCAAAGCGTCGCAGCCCGAATGAATCACATAAAAATCCCGAGACAACGGATTTGGGGCTAACTACACATGTACTTAGAGATATCTCACCTACGGGGCCTTCATGGTGTAATGCGAATTTCCACAGCCGTAACAATATGTATGTATGTATATGTACAGTGTATATATATATATATATATATATATATATATATATATATATATATATATATATATATATATATATATATATATATATATATATATACATATATATATAAATATTATATACACGACTGGTCAAAAGTTTTAGAACACCCCAATTTTTGCAGTTTTTAGTGAAATTCAAGCAGTTTAATGTTTCAACCTTCTCTGAAATTAAAGCAAAGAACATTAAACAATTTCAGATAAAAAAATAAATCATGGAATCGTTTTGTTGAACAAAATTTAATCGAAATTTTTGACTCATCAAAGTAGCCAGCCACCTTTTGCAGATATAACAGCAGAACATACTCGTGGCATTCTTTCGGCAATGGAAATCAAATATTGTTCGGAAAGTTCTTCCCAACACTGTTGCAGAAGTTCCCACAAATGTGTTGCACTTGTAGGTTGCTTTGCTTTCACCCTTCTGTCCAGTTCATCCCAAACCAGCTCGAAGGGGTTTAAGTCTGGAGACTCTGCTGGCCATTCCATGATTTGAAGCCTACTGTCTTGTTCTTTTCTTCTAAGGTAGTTCTGTGGAGGTATGTTTTGGGTCGTTATCTTGTTGCAGGATGAACCCCTGACTAACAAGGCGTAGACCAGAGGGTATTGGATGACGCTGCAAAATGCTGTGGTAGCCCTTTTGGTTCAGGTTGCCAGTCACTCTGTGCAAGTCACCGACTCTGTGCAAGTCTATACTACTTCCTGCAGTGCAATATTGTCCAAATAATGCTTCAGAGGGTGTAGCAACATAGTCTGCTCCAACACTGCTTTTATACAGACAGAGGGTTTGTTCACCTATAGGAATTGTTTACATCAACTTTGAAGGCTTCATTTACTTCCATTGCTGCAGAACAGCTGCAGTTGCTGACCCATTATTTGTTCCCTGAAAAGGGCCTTTTTGAACAACTCTGAAATTTACATTGTTTTTCAGTTTTTGGTAACCTAAACTTTTTTTTTTACCTCTGGAGTTTACCGCTTCGCTTTGTATCATTTCAGGTTCTTCACTGGACTTGAAGTGCTTAAATTTCAGTAAAAACTGAAAAATGGGGGTGTTCTCAAACTTTTGACCGGTTGTGTATATATATATATATATATATATATATATATATATATATATATATATATATATATATATATATATATATATATATATATATATCATGGTCAGAAGTATTGACACCCTTGCACTTTTTTTCAAATAACGCACCATTTATTCCAGAAATTGTTGAAATTAAAAAATATTTTGGTATCCACAGATGTATTTCTTTGCAGTGGAAACAAAACAAAAAAAAGCTGAAAAATTACTAAATCTTAGCTTATCCCACACAGAAATCCTAAAATGCCCCGAACAATATTAATAGCACCTTTTTGAAGTTGTAAGAAAGAATTACATTTCAAGCAGGTGATTCTCCTTTACTTTGGAATTGAACTCACCGATGGTGAGTTGCGGATGCCTGCAAAATAAAAATAAAAAAATCACTCATTCAACCAGTTTGAATAGAGAAAAGGAGTCATTCTGCTGTTTTGTGTCACTGTGTGTACCACGATGAGCATGGAGAAAAGAAAGAAAACTAGAGAATTGTCTGAGGAGGTCAGACACAAGATTGTAGCCAAGCATGGACAATCTCAAGGCTACAAGTCCATCTCCAGAGACCTTGATGTTCCTGTGTCCACCGTACACAATGTTATCAGGAAGTTTAAGGCCGATGGTACTGTAGCCAACCTCCCTGGACGTGACCGCAAGAGAAAACATGATCGAAGATTGCAGCGAAGGATTGTTCGAATGGTGGAGAGGGCACCTCGATCAACTGCCAGACAGATTTAAGCTGACCTTCAGACATCTGTCGCCAACTCAATGAAAGGGGGTTCTATGGTAGGAGACCCAGGAGGACCCCACTGGAGAGATAGAGATAGAGATAGAGATAGAGATAGAGATAGAGATAGAGATAGAGATAGAGATAGAGATAGAGATAGAGATAGAGATAGAGGAGATAGAGATAGAGATAGAGATAGAGATAGAGATAGAGATAGAGATAGAGAGATAGAGATAGAGATAGACAGAGAGAGAGAGACAGAGAGAGAGAGAGAGACAGAGAGAGAGAGAGAGACAGAGAGAGAGAGAGAGACAGAGAGAGAGAGAGAGACAGAGAGAGAGAGAGAGACAGAGAGAGAGAGAGACAGAGAGAGAGACAGAGAGAGAGAGAGAGAGACAGAGAGAGAGAGAGAGAGAGAGAGAGAGAGAGAGAGAGAGAGACAGAGAGAGAGACAGAGAGAGAGAGACAGAGAGAGAGAGAGACAGAGAGAGAGAGACAGAGAGAGAGAGATACAGAGAGATACAGAGAGATACAGAGAGATACAGAGAGAGACAGAGAGACAGAGAGAGAGACAGAGAGACAGAGAGACAGAGAGACAGAGAGACAGAGAGAGAGACAGAGAGACAGAGAGACAGAGAGACAGAGAGACAGAGAGACAGAGAGACAGAGAGACAGAGAGACAGAGAGACAGAGAGACAGAGAGAGAGAGAGAGAGAGAGAGAGAGAGAGAGAGAGAGAGAGAGAGAGAGAGAGAGACAAGAAAGCCTGACCGAGTTTGCCAAAACACACGACGTGAACAAGCCAAAATCCTTCTGGGTGAATGTCTTGTGGACAGATGAGACCAAATTAGAGCTTTTTAATAAAGCACATCATCTTTACGTTTACAGAAAACAGAATGATGCTTTCAAAGAAAAGAACACCTTTCCTACAGTTAAACATGGAGGAGGTTCAGTGATGTTTTCGGGTTGCTTTGCTGCCTCTGGCACTGGGGTGCCTTGAATGCGTGCATGGCATCATGAAATCAGGAGATTACCAAGGAGGCATTTTTAAGCACAATGTTCAACCCAGTGTCAGAAATCTGGGTCTCCGTCGAAGGTCATGGGCATTGCAGCTTGACAATGACCCTAAACACACTTCATAAAGCACCCAGGAATGATTCAACACAAAACACTGGACTGTTCTGAAGTGGCCAGCAATGAGTTCAGATCAAAATCCCATTGAACACCTGTTGGGAGATCTGAAAACAGCAGTTGGGAGAAGGCACCCTTCAAATCTGGGAGAACTGGAGCAGTTTGCACAAGAAGAGTGGGTCAAACTACCAGTGGAGAGGTGTCGGAAGCTCATTCATGGATATAGGAAGTGCTTTATTGCAGGTATTTTGGCCAAAGGCCGGGATTTGATTCCAAATATTAAGGCCCGGGTGTCAATAATTTTGTCATTTATTTTTATTTTCTGATTTGAAAGGATTTATTAAGTTCTGAATCAAAAACAAAGAATTGTGGAAACCAAGTACTTTTGACAATTTCAACTTATTTTTGGAGAAAATTGTGAGTTATTTGAAAAAGAAAAAGTGCAAAGATGCCAATATTTTTGGCCACGACTGGCCAAAACATATATACATACACACACACACAACACACATTTACGCAATATGTGTGTGTGTTTATGTATATCTTCTTCTTCTTCTTTCGGCTGCTCCCGTTAGGGGTTGCCACAGCGGATCATCCGTATGATCCGCATCGACATTTGGCACATGTTTTACGCCGGATGCCCTTCCTGACACAACCCTGGTCGCCTCTTACGACACAGGGATATGGTACACCTATTTTAACCGGGGTATACACCGGCCCAGTATACTGGTACTCATTTCGCCGACCTCGGAAGGATGACAGGCTGAGTCAACCCCCTGGTGTATTAATTCAGTGGCTCAACGGGGCTTGAACTCAGGACCTTTTGGATCCCAAGCCGCTGCCCTAACCACTGCGCCAACACCAGGCTCTTGTGTGTATATGTATATATGTATGTAATAATAATATATTACTCTCCAAAGAGAAACAACTTGTGTTTGAAAGTGTATAATGGAGTTTTCTCACCATTGTAACATGGCAGGATAGTCCAGATGTCTACACACTCACTTCTGAGCTGTCTAGCCTGAGTTAGAATTTTGGCCCAACTATAAACTAACATCCTGGTGTTTCGCAGACAGGCCAGTACATTAGCGCGTGTTCTCGCTCCAATAGACGTTTACGATCCCATGGTGTGTGCTTGTTGAAGAGTTGGAGAGCTATGTTGGCACACTGAACAAATCACAAATTCCTACACCCTCAGTGGAATATCTGTGCCAGAGTGGTGACCATTCAAAGATTATAACCCCTCCCCCTCCCCCCCCCCCCCGAGTCCAAGAATAAATGTATAAAACCAAGAGGCGAACTTGTGCAATGTGTCCAGATGAACAGTCAACATAAATCGTGAACAGGAGTTGTGTACTTCATAGTTATCATGTGTGTGCCATGTTCATCAGAAAAAACAGCAATTGATATCAATAAAATGATCGTTAATGACCAAAACGAAAACAGAACGTGACCTACCATGTCCCATTCTGCACAGATGTACGGTCCAGGCCTCACGATGATCAAAAGACCCGTTTGGTTGACTAAGGCAATGAAGTCATTCAAGTCCTCAAGGTTAGAATAGGTGCTGATGGTTCTCTCGTGGTAATTCCACGGTACGTACCTATGACAGCATGGAGTTTAATTTCATTCTCCATCATCACAATGAGCAGTTAGTCCGTCAGACGAGGGTGTGAGGTTATCAACATTGAATACGTGCTTCCTCGGTGATCAATGATAAAGAATGGCTTTGACTGAGATGTTTGTATTATCAGTATTGTGCAGTCTATTGATTATAAACAATTCAGGATTGTACAAAAATTGTAATAAATACTTTGGTCTCTGTGAACAGATGCTACATTAATGAAAGTGAGCAACGAACACACATGAAACTATACATACATGTTTATTATCACAGCAAAGATAGAAATTATGCACATATTTGGGTTTGCAGTTCAGTTAAATGAGGTAGAGACTCATACAAGAGCTCAGCAAGAAGGTATAAGGTGGATAGACTGGCAGTGGGGTGCAGCAGAATAGACTGACAATTGTGGACACAAGGTCAGGTCAGGTATGGGAGCATGTGCCAGAACAGCGCGTCGCTGCGTCCACTTTCCGCCGGTACTCCAGGGGCCTCCGTCTGGCCATCCCCCAGGCAGATGCCAGGCCCATCCCCATCTCCTTGAGATGATGGTCAACCTGCTGCAACCATGAGGCACGTGGTCGGCCCACTGGCCTCCTCCACTCATGAGACTCCCTCGCTGAGAGAATCTGGTGAGCAGGATCAGCGTCAGGAAAACGAGCCACATGTCCATACAGCCGCAGCTGACGCTCACGGACTATGCAGGTAACAAATCTCATCCGAGTCTCTCTCAGCAACCGCTCGTTGGACACAAAATCCGACCAGCGATAGCCAAGGATTCTCCGAAGAGACCTGGTACCAAAGGAATTAAGTCTCCGTCTCAGATCCTTGGTCAAAGTCCAAGTCTCGCACCCATAGAGCAAGACTGGAAGTACCAAGGACCTGGAAGACTCGGACTTTCGTCCTCCCGCACAGGTACCGGCAGCGCCACACCCCATGATCCAGTGAATCCATGACTCCCAGGCCCGACCCAGACGTCTATTGACCTCCGGCTCACAACCTGCGGAGACATGAATATCACTGCCAAGGTAAGTGAATCTATCCACGACCTCAACATCCTCACCACAAACAGACACAGACAGGACAGCAGCATCCAAGATGTCACCGAAAGCCTGGATCTTTGTTTTGACCCAAGAAATCCGTAATCCCAACGGCTCCGACTCCTCATTCAGCACCTCGAGGGCCCCCAAGAGGATGTCTAAAGTCTCCGCAAAGATGACTGCATCATCTGCAAAATCAAGGTCCGAGATCTTGACATTGCCAAACGATGCACCGCAACTTGATCTCTCCGACATCCTCCCAAAAAATCCAGTCCATACAAGTGCTGAAAAGTGTGGGGGCAAGTACACATCCCTGACGAACTCCAGTAACAACTGGAAATAAGTCAGAGGCGGTACCACCACACTTCACAGCACTCTCAGTACCAGAGTAGAGTTCAGACATCAGATCGATCAGTTTCGGTGGCACCCCACGAAGACCAAGAATCCTCCAGAGGACATCCCGATTCACTGAATCGAACGCTTTACAGAGATCAACATAGGCTGCAAGCAGCCCCTGCCGAAACTCTCGTCTGCGTCGGTGAGGACACGAAGTGCAAGGATACGGTCAATCATTGACCTCTTTGGTGTAAAGCCTGATGACTCTGGATGCTGGTGCTCAAGCAGATGGTGGTGAACCCTATCAAGAATTATCCGAGCAAAGACCTTGCCCGGCACTGAGAGCAGCATCACACCTCAGTAGTTGCTGCAGTATCGGCGATCACCCTTCCCTTTCCAGAGAGGGACAACAAGGCTCCTCTTCCAGTCAGTTAGGATGATGCCTGTGTTCCAGGCAGAGCACAAAACTGCATGCAACGACGCGAGTGCAGCATTTCCACCAGCCTTGAGAAGTTCGGCATGGATGCCACAGATCCCTGGAGCTTTGCCCCGTTTCAACTGGTTCACCGCAGCCCGTGTTTCCACAAGCGATGGTGGACCACAGTTGATTCGAGGGTCAGCAACAGGGATTGTAACACCCTTGACGTCCAACTCGACAGCTGGGGGATCAGCCTGGTACAACCGCTCGAAGTAACCGGCCCAGCGGGCCTTCACTTCAGACTCCTCTGTCAAGAGCCTACCACTCTCTGCTCGAACTGCAGTGCTCCGAGGGATGGGCTTGGATGAACGTAATGCGCGAATTCCCTGTAAGCGGGACGAGAATCACCTGTCCACAGGTGATGCCTCTACCCCTCACAGATTCCTCGCACATAGGCCTCCTTGTCCACCCTCAGTGCACGTACAGTTTTACGCCTCAGCTCCCTGAACAGCTCAGCTCTGCCATTCAGCCTGGCCCTGCGACTCTGGTCAATGGTATCCAGTGTCCCTTGAGAGACAAAATTTTCTTCTTTGCCCTGCGGTGAACTCCAAGGCATCCACCGGCAACATCAAGGACGGTGGTCTTGAAGGTGTTCCACAACTCTTCAGGACCCCCCAAAGCACCCAGACCCCCCAAGTGTCCACTCAGCCTGTTCGCAAACTCCTCAGCTACTCTCTCATCCCTGATTGGCAACATCCAGCCTAGGCTGGGATGGTACCATTCTCCAGGATTTAAGGTGCAGCTTTAGAGTTGCTACAACAAGCCTGTGGTCAGTATTGAGGAACTGAGCACTCCGGTAGACCCTGCAGTTCTGGATCATCCTCCAACGACCGTCAATGAGGACATGGTCAATCTCCTTTGCCACACCGCCAGCGTTGGAATACCAAGTCCAGCGATGAGCTTGCGGGCGCTGAAACCATGAACCAGCCACCCTAAGTCCATGACTTCTTGCAAAGTCAAGGAACTTAGTGCTATTCTGGTTCATAGTTCCTGACCCATGGGGACCAACACACACCTCATAACCATCCCTATCAGTTCCAGTCGATGCATTGAAATCCCCCAAGACTAGAAGTGTATCTCGCCTGGGGCACTGATCAACCACAGACTCGAGTGTGGCGTAGAATGTGTCCTTCACGGTAAGATCACTCGCCTCAGTCGGAGCATAAATAGAGACCAGGGAAATGACACCTAAGGAGTGACGAATCCTTAATCTCATAATACGCTCGTTGACCGGTGTTACCTCAATTATCATTGGGGTCAGCTTATTGGACACAGCTACAGCAACTCCTTGGGTATGGTCACCATCAGAGCGACCAGACCAATAGTAGGTGTAACCACCCACCATTATCTCGCCGCAATCCGGTCTCCGAACCTCAGAGAGAGCTGCAATCCCGATGTCCAAACGCTTGAGCTCAGATGATAACAGAGACAGGTGATCATCCTCTCTTAGGGATAGGACATTCCAGGCACCCACCCGAAGGGACCGCCTCAGGTTAACCCAAGGAGACCGCCGCCTGGTGGACGACACCTCAGCACCACTCCGACACACTCTCCCGCAATCTGACCCAGGGATGTTACCCCGTGGTTTCCCTCCTAGCAAAGTTTGGGGGTCCCGAAGGCTTTGCCCCAATCCCATCATCCGGTGAGCTGCCCTGCGAAGGGAAGCTGCACAGGAGGTACTCCCACGGAGTGGGTTTTCAGATTTTTTTGCGTTTTTGCGTTTTGCGGAATGAAGCGTTTTACGGTGGCTGGAGTGCAAATCCTGCCACCAACCTCCTAATAAGAAGTAACCCAACTGCAGGAGGACGTCCGCAGACACAGTTGGGCACTAGATATGGATGGCCGTTGGCTCACAGGGAGCTCCTCCGCCCTTTGACAGGTTTTGTTTTTAATCCTGCTGGGTGTCCATATCCAAACACCCTCCTCACCAGAAAACCTGGTGGGGGAGACGGTTTAGTCGCCGACAACCCGACCATGGAACAGGTTAGTACAGGTTTACATGGTACCTGTAGCAGGTCACAGATCGAACCTGACCTGACGTTGTGGACACAAGAGTCTTGTTATAACACATTCTGGTGACCCCAGTGTCTGTATGGTACGGTGTGATATCTTCATTAACTGTGTAAATAATACAAGGAAAGGAGGAGGAAAACCTTACGTCTGGACGGTGTTCACACCCGTCGAGCGGATCTTTCGAAGACGGTCCTGCCACGAGGGACGTGGTACACGGGCGTAGTGCATGCTACCCGAGATGTATCGAAATGGTTGGCCATCCTTAACAAAAGTGTTTTTATCATAGTCTATTCCAAATGATCGCTGCTGGTGAGTCGGTATCATCTGCAAGGTCCAAAAAGGTGACAGTTATGTAAATTGTGCACGAAACCTCCAACACTGCGAATGAAAACTGGATTGATGCGAGAATTATGTGATGGACGAAAAGTTTTTTTTATTTTCATGTGAGATTTCAAAAGCATCACAGGAAGAAATACGATAATGAAAAGGTCTATCATTTTAATGATTTGATGGATAGAACAAAACCAAATAAAAAAATCAAAGGCAGTAGAGCGGACAGGAAGATAACAACATCAAAATACCACCAGATTTGTGGAAAAATGTGAGAATCGTTCTCGATTTGAATCGTTACGCCTCGGGTCGCCCACTTTCATGAATCAACCCTTTGTAATGATGGAGATAAAACCTTTCGGTGGAACGTGATGTGCAGTGAATCCTCCGAACAGGATGATAACACAACACCAGGAAAAGCACATCACATTCCATAAACTGAGTTATGCAGTTTTGTCAATGTGCTGTTGTTATACAGTAAGCATTGATCAATGCTGGGAGATGCACCTTCTCTTCGACTGCAGGACAGTGGTAGGAAAGGAACTGAGATTTGTACTGAACTGAGATGCAATGGTCATCGCCTTTATACCGTAGTTTAACTACCACGAGGGAGAAAGAGACTGTGGTGCTTGAGCAGGGAGGTAAGGAGTACTATGGAGGAAAAACTTGAAGGTATTTATTAAGTACAAAATAACAGGACTGGAGTCGGACTCGTATCAGCACAGGAGGAAACGGAGATGAGTTAAAAATAAATTAATTAATTAAAACTGTACGAGCCAAGAGGGAATGGGAGAAGGATATGGCCAAGAAATATAAACCATAATAACAAGGCACTGATTAAGTATGCAAAGAGAAATAACATAACAGGTTAAAATAAGTGAGGGACAGCACAGGTGGATTGGATGATGACATTGACATGGTGAATTCATTAAATAGTTATTTTGTATCAACATTTACACACAATATTAGGAAAATTTTTGGAGTTCCAAGTAACAGGGTGAAGACTGAGCGAGACAAAGTATATTCCAGCAGATATGTTGTTAACAGGGTAGATAACAGAGTAGGTCTAATAATCTAAGATAATGTATGCTCAACAAAATGGCTAAACTAGAACAGCACTCGGTAGAGCGCATACCTCCACCAGGCTGAACGGTTTACATTTTGCATCCCAGTGATGGGCCAGACCTGGATAAGGAGCTGAACCAAAAATCAAATCGGCTTGTTCTTGTCGCCTCCCCAAATCATCCACAAAGTTTTGTCAGGACTCGTCCAAAACTTCTGGAAATATCATGCTATAAATAGTTTTTGGTCCAATCTCTCAATGGTGAAGAATCGCGAACAAGGAACAATTCTCGGATACAGCCAGATCTGAATCTTCACCAAATTCTAATCAATTCGTCCTTGTCACACTCCAAACCTGTCCACCAAGTTTTGTCCGAATCTGTCGGCAACTTTTTGAGATATTGTGCTGTAAATCATTTTTGGCTCTACATCTCTCAATGGTGAAGAATCACTTAAAGTTTAAAAATATCGTATCCGGATCTTCAACAAAATCGAATCATTTCTTCCTTGTCATACACCCAAAATGTCCCCAAAGTTTCGTCCGAATCTATCGACAACTTTTTTTGAGATATTGTGCTACATATTGTTCTTGGCCGTTTCTCTCGATGGTAAAAAAAAAAATCAATGAAAAATTATAGGATCTGGATATTTTCCAAATTCTCAATTCATCCTTGTCAAACACCCAAAATGACCACCAAATTTTGACTGATCCGTCCTCAACTATTTTAGATATCCTGTTCACAGACAAACGGGCACACAGGGGTGAAAACATAACCTCACTTCACCTTCAGTGTTGGAGGTACTGGTATTGTTACAGTTTTGCAAATACACCACTAAACATAACAGAGACACGTAGGTTCTCAGAGTTAGCTATGTCATAAATTAGATTCGTAGAATAGATATTCCTCCCTGTGTCTTAGAGGTGTGATACGCATTGTGTGGGTTTAGCTAGGTGCTCCCCTTCAAATATCTATTCAGGAATCATCCAGTATCCTATCCGGTATCCCGTTCTTCACCTCCACATTTCATGCTCCCCAAAGTAATGCTTCATCCTTTCACCTCTCGTAATTTAACATCACCTGCTCATCCTTTCTTCTCCGTCGTTGGACTCCCATCTCCCGAAGAAAACTTTCACTCATCATTGTTGGAAATGGATCCCGACTAACATAACCTTGTAACCTGCACGAATAATGGTTGCAGTGGAGCATCATTGATGGACAGAAGGGGTTACATTCTTTTTATTTTCACCACATAAAACCTTTTATTTCGAATAACACACATTGCACTTTGCATTAATGTAACTGCCACCTCCTTAAAAAGCATTGATTCTTCTCGGACCAGACAGCGGAAGGACAAAGAATCGAAGAACTACTCCTGGGACCAGACAGCGGAAGGACGAACAGCCGACCCGTCTGTGGAACTTTCAGAACACGAACCATCGACAGACCGGGACTAATGAGGAGATGCCACGAGCAAGCAGGAAGGGCTCTAAACCACGGCCATGCCGGACCAGATAAAAGCCAGGAGCGCTAGCGAGAACGGAGCCACCAGAAAGAAACACGAGGAAGACTGAGAGGCCACCGATGGGCACTGTTGGCTGCCTGTACGTCTTTGGCTGAGCAGGAAGTTACATGCCTGCTCGACTCTGCCGAGGCCGGGGTTTCATTGCTTTCAAGCATCTCTGAATTAGTTGCTAAAGGATTCTGTGGTGTGCCGATTGTCTGCATGGCTCCTCTGTACCAACGCATGAATTTGGCAGTTCCCAACCATCTGTGCACATCAAACCGACACACCCTTACCCTGAGTACCTCTTTTCACCCCTATTCACATTGGGACAAATTCAGGCACGCATTGTCTGCATCAAATAAGCCGGAGTCATACCAAACTCCACTCTTCTCTCCACCTTCTCATATTCTCTCCCATCTTTCCTGGTTGGTTGATGATGCGTCATTTTTTTGTGTATAGTGATAGATAAGGTTGTTTTAAGTGGGCTCCATAAGTGTTGAGGTCAGGCCAAATAATTTTTTTTTAATGCCAGTTAATTAACAGTTATTTTAAATACCACTTACTTTTTTGAACCACTGTGTTTTTTTTTTCTCTTATTGTTGTTAAACATCCCTGGGGGGGGGGGGGGGGAATCACACCCGTGTCTCGAGGAAGCGCACTGCAGTGAAGCGGCTGCACTGCTTAAAAAGTAGCCCGGTGGGTGGCTGACGGTTACTTCCCGAACATGCGGATGACCTTATTCTCCTCATAATGAAAGAGGAAAAGCACGGGGTAACCTTCCCGGGTCAGATTGTGGTAGTGTGTGTCGGGGTGGTGTTGAGGTGTCATCCACCAGACGGCGGCCTCCTTGGGTTAACCTGAGGCGGTCCATTTGGGTGGGTGCCGAGAATATCCTATCCCTAAGAGAGGATGATCACTGTCCCTGTTATCATCTGAGCTCAAGCATTTGAACATCGGTATTGCAGCACTCTCAAGGGTTCGGAGACCGGATAGCGGTGAGATCATGGCGGGTGGATACACCTACTATTGGTCTGGTCGCTCTGATGGTTACCATGCCCAAGGAGATGCTGTCACTGACGAGATGTCATCTGCGAAACTCTCGCCTGCGTTCGGAGAGGAGCCGAAGAGCAAGGATACGGTCAATCGTTGACCTCTTTAGTGTAAAGCCTGATTGCTCTGGATGCTGGTGCTCAGGCAGATGGTGGTCAACCCAATAAAGAATTATCTGAGCAAATACCTTGCCCGGCACTGAGAGCAGCGTCACCCCTCGGTAGTTATTGCAGTCTTGGCGATCACCCTTCCCTTTCCAGAGAGGGACAACAAGGCCCCTCTTCCAGTAAGTTGAGATGATGTCTCTGTTCCAGGCAGAGCACAGAACTGCATGCAATGACACAAGTGCAGCATTTTCACCAGCCTTGAGAAGTTCAGCATGGATGCCACAGATCCCTGGAGCTTTACTCCATTTCGAACGGTTCACCACAGCCTGTATTTCCACAAACAAAGGTGGACCACAGTTGATTGAAGGGTCAGCAATAGGGATGGTAACACCCCTGACATCCAACTCGACAGCTGGTGGATCAGCCTGGAACAACCGCTCAAAGTACCCGGCCCAGCGGGACTTCACTTCAGACTCCTCTGTCAAGAGCCTACCACCCTCCACTCTAACTGCAATACACCGAGGGATGGGCTTGGAGGGAGGCAATGCACAAATTCCCCTGTAAGCAGGACGAGAATCACCTGTCCACAGGTGATGCTCTACCCCCTCACAGATTATCGCACATCGGCCTCCTTGTTCACCCTTGGCGCACGTACAGTTTTTCGCTTCAGCTCCCTGAACAGCTCAGCTCCGCCATTCAGCCTGGCCCTGCGACTCTGGGGAATGGTATCCATTGTCTCTTGAGAGAAAAAAATTATTCTTCACCCTAAGGTGAGTTCCAAGACATCTTCCGGCAACATCAAAGACAGTGGTCTTGAAGGCACTCCACAACTCTTCAGGATCCCCCAAAGCACCCAGACCCCCCCCCCCCAAATCTCCACTCAGCCTGTTCGCAAACTCCTCAGCTCCCCTTTCATCCTTGAGCTTGCCAACATGCAGCCTAAGCTGGGATGGTACCATTCTCCTCGATTTAAGCTTCAACTTAAGAGTTGTTACAACAAGCCAGTGTTCAGTATTGAGGAACTGAGCACTCGGGTAGTCCCTGTAATTCTGGATTATCCTCCAGCGACCATCAACAAGCACATGGTCAACCTCCTTTGCCACACCGCCAGCATTGGAATACAAAGTCCAGCGATGAGTTTGTGGGTGCTGAAACCACAAACCAGCCACCCTAACTCCATGACTTCTTGCAAAGTCAAGGAACTTCGTGCTTTTATTCTGGTTCACAGTTCCAGACCCATGGGGACCAACACACGTCTCATAACCATCCCTATCAGTTCGTCGATGCATTGAAATCCCCCAAGACTAGAAGTGTATCTCGTATGAGGCACTAATCAACCACAGACTCGAGCGTGGCGTAGAATACGTTCTTCACGGTGAGATCACTCGCCTCAGTCAGAGCATAAACAGAGACCAGGGAAATGACACTCAAGGAGTGATGAATCCTCATAATCCGCTCGTTGACCAGTGTTACCTCAATTATCATTGAAATCAGATTATTGGACACAGCCACAGCAACTCCTTGGGCATGGTAACCATCAGAGAGACCAGATTAATAGTAGGTGTAAGACCAAACCTCTTGTTAGCCAACACGCACTCACTATCGCTTGGGCGTAATCCGAGTGTACGTTGAGGGCACGAGACACTCCCTTGTTGTGGCCATCCACAGGTAAGGTACCACGCGAAGTAGTGAAACCCTGCCATAATTGGCATTCGTAGTTGCTTAGCAACCCACTGGCGTGTGGACTTATCTGTGTTCGGTGGCTTCAGGACTGGGCGATACGGAGGAACTTGAGCGCTTCCCCTCATGGCAAAACTCGAACCCCAATTCCATCACAATATAAATCAGAGAATATTGAAAGGGGTGGAGGAGCAGATGAGGGTGATATAAACATTGCAAATAAGCATGATTATCTGCCCTGTTAACCATCATGTTGACAGAGTGCATCGATGACGGTGATGTTGACGGAGTGTTTGGGTGAGGGTGATGTTGACTGAGTGTGTGGGTAAGGGTGATGTTGACAGAGTGCGTGGGTGAGGGTGATGTTGACTGAGTGTGTGGGTGAGGGTGATGTTGACGGAGTGCGTGGATGAGGGTGATGGTGACAGAGTGCGTGGGTGAGGGTGATGTTGACGGAGTGCGTGGATGAGGGTGATGTTGACGGAGTGTGTGGGTGAGGGTGATGTTGACAGAGTGTATGGGTGAGGGTGATGTTGACGGAGTGTGATTGGTGATGGGTGATTGGCGATGTTAACAGAGTGTGATGTGTGATGGGTGACGTTGACAGAGTGTGATTGGTGATGGGTGAAGGGTGATGTTAACAGAGTGTGATGTGTGATGGGTGATGTTAACAGAGTGTGATGTGTGATGGGTGATGTTAACAGAGTGTGATGTGTAATGTGTCATGTTAACAGAGTGTGATGTGTGATGTGTAATGCTAACAGAGTGTGATGTGTGATGTGAACAGAGTGTGATGTGTGATGTTAACAGAGTTTGATGTGTGATGTGTGATGTTAACAGAGTGTGATGTGTGATGGGTGATGTGTGATGTGTGATGTGTGATGTTAACAGAGTGTGATGTGTGATGTAAACAGAGTGTGATGTGTGATGGGTGATGTGTGATGTGTGATGTTAACAGAGTTTGATGTGTGATGTGTGATGTAAACAGCGTGTGATGTGTGATGGGTGATGTGTGATGTTAACAGAATTTGAGGTGTGATGTGTGATGTAAACAGCGTGTGATGTGTGATGGGTGATGTGTGATGTTAACAGAGTGTGATGTGTGATGTGTGATGTTGACAGAGTGTGATGGGTGATGTGTGATGTTGACAGAGTGTGATGTGTGATGGGTGATGTATGATGTGTGATGTTAACAGAGTGTGATGTGTGATGTGAACAGAGTGTGATGTGTGATGTGAACAGAGTGTGATGTGTGATGTGAACAGAGTGTGATGTGTGATGTTAACAGAGTTTGATGTGTGATGTGTGATGTTAACAGAGTGTGATGTGTGATGGGTGATGGGTGATGTGTGATGTTAACAGAGTGTGATGTGTGATGTGTGATGTAAACAGAGTGTGATGTGTGATGGGTGATGTGTGATGTGTGATGTTAACAGAGTTTGATGTGTGATGTGTGATGTAAACAGCGTGTGATGTGTGATGGGTGATGTGTGATGTTAACAGAATTTGATGTGTGATGTGTGATGTAAACAGCGTGTGATGTGTGATGGGTGATGTGTGATGTTAACAGAGTGTGATGTGTGATGTGTGATGTTGACAGAGTGTGATGGGTGATGTGTGATGCGTGATGTGTGATGTTAACAGAGTGTGATGGGTGATGGGTGATTTGTGATGTTAACAGATTGTGATGTGTGATGTGTGATGTTAACAGATTGTGATGTGTGATGTGTGATGTGTGATGTGTGATGTTAACAGATTGTGATGTGTGATGTGTGATGTTAACAGATTGTGATGTGTGATGTGTGATGTTAACAGATTGTGATGTGTGATGTGTGATGTGTGATGTGTGATGTGTGATGTGTGATGTGTGATGTATGATGTGTGATGTGTGATGTGTGATGTGTGATGGGTGATGGGTGATGGGTGATGGGTGATGGGTGATGGGTGATGTGTGATGTTAACAGATTGTGATGTGTGATGTGTGATGTTAACAGAGTGTGATGTGTGATGTGTGATGTAAACAGAGTGTGATGTGTGATGGGTGATGTGTGATGTGTGATGTTAACAGAGTTTGATGTGTGATGTGTGATGTAAACAGCGTGTGATGTGTGATGGGTGATGTGTGATGTTAACAGAGTGTGATGTGTGATGTGTGATGTTGACAGAGTGTGATGGGTGATGTGTGATGCGTGATGTGTGATGTTAACAGAGTGTGATGTGTGATGGGTGATGTGTGATGTGTGATGTTAACAGAGTGTGATGGGTGATGGGTGATGTGTGATGTTAACAGATTGTGATGTGTGATGTTAACAGATTGTGATGTGTGATGGGTGATGGGTGATGTGTGATGTGTGATGTGTGATGTGTGATGTTAACAGAGTGTGATGGGTGATGTTGACAGAGTGCGATTGGTGATGTTAGAGTGTGATGTGTGATGGGTGATGTTGACAGAGTGTGATTGGCGATGGGTGATTGGCTAAATCGATGTTTCGTACGATATCTCCAAGTTGTGGATGAGTTAGTTTGGTGACGAGAAGCCGATTTGATTTTGGTTAAAGACCCAATTCAGATCTGACCCATCAGTGGTTTACACAATGAAAACTGTTCAGCCGAGCGGAGGTAACGTACTACCAAGTGCCCTTGGAGTTATTACTGAAACCATCACAATGATCATCGAGTTCCCGATCCCGTCCGAAGTTTCACTGTTGGGGACGAATTGAATGGACGTCACGTCCCTGGGGCCTATCGTCTTTCTTTATCAGATTTAAATAAATAACTTCGTATCGAGTCCCGTACTCACTAAATGTTGCCACAACGTTATCCATCCGATGACGATGAAACATTTTCGAGACGCGGTGATTTGCATGACGTTCACCATACACCGCACCAAAGTGCGGCACTCACGGCGCCTTCTCACAACCTCCGTGAGTTTGGTGTTTGAAGTCAGTCAGGATCTGTGTGCACATCAAACATCCGCGATGCCAATCATTTCACATTCAACACAAAACGAACACAATGACAGAAGAATTTGATGAAAAGGTCTCAATACAAACATCCATGACATGAGTACACACCACCAACTACACCGACATGGCTTGTACAATGTTCCTCACTTCCATTTTACAATCCCCGAGTCCTTTGTACTAACTGAACCCCCCCCCCCCCGTATTTATTAATTAATTTCTCCAGTGCCTTCAATGACATTAAACCACATGAATTGACGAGTTACTGAAATTTGACGTCACACCTCAGTTTTCAAGATGAGCAGTTTTCTTCCAGAAAGATCTGCAGGGTTTATCATAGATCACGTGACCCGTGTGTTGAGTTGTCCTCCATCCGTGCGATGGAGCCTCTCGGTCCTGTCTACGTGGACATCATTGACCCTGGTAACCACCTTTTGGTGCTTGGTACCGAGCTCGCCGCTACACTTTCTCAGATCACCTTTTCAATCTGGTGTACGGAGCGAATGGTGGATTTGTTTACTCCATACAGTTTACAGTCTGCCCACAGAGGCTAAACTCCCTCCTCTCACCAGCTGGTCCATCAGTTCCACTTTGTCCCTCATGCTCCTCACTTTCTTCCACCTCTTGGCAGTCCACGCGTCTATGAGTGGAGCGAGAGGCAAAACACAGGTCAAGACGGTGGGACAACAAGAATGATTGAGACAAAGGATATGCTGCACATAAGTAGTCATGGACTAAGGGTGACTGGTTCATGGTTTCAGCACCCACAGGCTCATCGTTGGACTTGGCATTCCAATGCTGGCGGTTTGGCAAAGAAGATTGACCTTGTGCTCGATGGTCGCTGGAGGATAATCCAGAACTACAGGGTCCAACGGAGTGCTCAGTTCCTCAATATGAACCACAGGCGTGTTATGGCATCTCTGAAGTTGCAGCTTAAATCTGGGAGAATGGTACCATCCCAGCCGAGGATGAATGTTGGCAAGCTCAAGGATGAGAGGGTAGCTGAGGAGTTTGTGAACAGGCTGAGTGGGGATTTGGGGGGTGTGGGTGCTTTGGGGAATTCTAAAAAGAGTTGTGGAGTGCCTTCAAGACCACCATTCTTGATGTTGCCTGTGAATGTCTTGTAACTCACCTTAGGGCGAAGAAGAATTTTGTCTCTCAAAGGATACCATTGACCAGAGTAACAGAGCCAGGCTGAATGGCAGAACTGAGTTGTTCGGGGAGCTCAGGCATAAATCTGTACGTGCGCTAAGGATGGA
This sequence comes from Eptatretus burgeri, assembly GCF_056783735.1. Lineage (NCBI taxonomy): Eukaryota > Metazoa > Chordata > Myxini > Myxiniformes > Myxinidae > Eptatretus > Eptatretus burgeri. The sequence continues at coordinate 106,465,281 of NC_140968.1, forward strand.
CAAGGAAGCCAATGCACGAAGAATCTGTGAGGGAGTAGAGCATCATCTGTGGTCAAGTGATTCTCGTCCTGCTTACAGGGGAATTCGCGCATTGCATCCCTCCAATCCCGTACCTTGGTGTACTGCAGTTGGAGGGGAAGGTGGTGGGCTCTTGATGGAGCAGTCCGAAGTGAAGGCTCACTGGGCCGGTTACTTTGAGAGGATGTATCAGGCTGATCCACCAGTTGTCCAGTTTGATGTCAGAGGTGTTACTATCCCGATTGCTGACCTGCCAACCAACTGTGATCCACCTTCGTTTGTGGAAACACAGGCTGCGGTGAACCAGTTGAAATGGGGTAAAGCTCTTAGGATCTGTGGCATCCATGCTGAACTTCTCAAGGGTGGTGGAAATGCTGCACTCGTGTCGTCTGCGAAACTCTCGCCTGCGTTCGGTGAGGAGCCGAAGAGCAAGGATACGGTCAATCGTTGACCTCCTTGGTGTGAAGCCTGACTGCTCTGGACGCTGGTGCTCAAGCAGATGGTGGTGAACCCTATAAAGAATTATCTGAGCAAAGACCTTGCCCGGCACTGAGAGCAGCATCACCCCTCGGTAGTTATTGCAGTCTTGGTGATCACCCTTCCCTTTCCAGAGAGGGACAACAAGGCCCCTCTTCCAGTCAGTTGGGATGATGTCTCTGTTCCAGGCAGAGCACAGAACTGCATGCAATGACACGACCGCAGCATTTCAACCAGCCTTGAGAAGTTCAGCATGGATGCCACAGATCCCTGGAGCTTTACTCCATTTCGACTGGTTCACCACAGCCTGTGTTTCCACAAACAAAAGTGGACCACACTTGATTGGAGGGTCAGCAATAGGGATGGTAACACCCCTGACATCCAACTCGACAGCTGGTGGATCAGCCTGGTACAATCGCTCAAAGTACCTGGCCCAGCGGGCCTTCACTTCAGACTCCTCTGTCAAGAGCCTACCACCCTCCGCTCTAACTGCAATACACCGAGGGACGGGCTTGGAGGGAGGCAATGCACAAATTCCCCTGGAAGCAGGACGAGAATCACCTGACCACAGGTGATGCTCTACCCCCTCACACATTATCGCACATCGGCCTCCTTGTTCACCCTTGGCGCACGTACAGTTTTTCGCTTCAGCTCCCTGAACAGCTCAGCTCTGCCATTCAGCCTGGCCCTGCGACTCTGTGCAATGGTATCCATTGTCTCTTGAGAGAAAAAAATTATTCTTCACCCTAAAGTGAGTTCCAAGACATCTTCTGGCAACATCAAAGACAGTGGTCTTGAAGGCACTCCACAACTCTTCAGGATCCCCCAAAGCACCCAGACCCCTCCAAATCTCCACTCAGCCTGTTCGCAAACTCCTCAGCTCCCCTTTCATCCTTGAGCTTGTCAACATGCAGCCGAAGCTGGGATGGTACCATTCTCCTGGATTTAAGCTTCAACTTGAGTTGTTACAACAAGCCAGTGTTCAGTATTGAGGAACTGAGCACTCGGGAAGTCCCTGCAGTTCTGGATTATCCGCCAGGGACCATCAACAAGCACATGGTCAACCTCCTTTGCCACACCACCAGCATTGGAATACAAAGTCCAGCGATGAGTTTGTGGATGCTGAAACCACAAACCAGCCACCCTAACTCCATGACTTCTTGCAAAGTCAAGGAACTTCGTGCTTTTATTCTGCTTCACAGTTCCAGACCCATGGGGACCAACACACGTCTCATAACCAATCCCTTACAGTTCCAGTCTGCATTGAAATCCCCAAAGACGAGAAGGGTATATCGTCTGAGGCACTGATCAACCACAGACTCGAGCGTGGCATAGAATACGTCCTTCACGGTGAGATCACTCGCCTCAGTCAGAGCATAAACAGAGACCAGGGAAATGACACTCAAGGAGTGATGAATCCTCATAATATGCTCGTTGACCAGTGTTACCTCAATTATCATTGGAATCAGCTTATTGGACACAGCCACAGCAACTCCTTGGGCATGGTAACCATCAGAGAGACCAGATTAATAGTAGGTGTAAGACCAAACCTCTTGTTAGCCAACACGCACTCACTATCGCTTGGGCGTAATCCGAGTGTACGTTGAGGGCACGAGACACTCCCTTGTTGTGGCCATCCACAGGTAAGGTACCACGCGAAGTAGTGAAACCCTGCCATAATTGGCGTTCGTAGTTGCTTAGCAACCCACTGGCGTGTGGACTTATCTGTGCTCGGTGGCTTCAGGACTGGGCGATACGGAGGAACTTGAGCGCTTCCCCTCATGGCAAAACTCGAACTCCGATTCCATCACAATATAAATCAGAGAATATTGAAAGGGGTGGAGGAGCAGATGAGGGTGATATAAACATTGCAAATAAGCATGATTATCTGCCCTGTTAACCATCATGTTGACAGAGTGCATGGATGACGGTGATGTTGACGGAGTGTTTGGGTGAGGGTGATGTTGACGGAGTGTGTGGATGAGGGTGATGTTGACAGAGTGCGTGGGTGAGGGTGATGTTGACGGAGTGTGTGGGTGAGGGTGATGTTGACGGAGTGCATGGATGAGGGTGATGTTGACAGAGTGCGTGGGTGAGGGTGATGTTGACGGAGTGTGTGGGTGAGGGAGATATTGACAGAGTGTGTGGATGAGGGTGATGTTGACGGAGTGTGTGAGTGAGGGTGATATTGACGGAGTGCGTGGATGAGGGTGATGTTGACAGAGTGTGTGGGTGAGGGTGATGTTGACGGAGTGCGTGGATGACGGTGATGTTGACAGAGTGTGTGGGTGTGGGTGATGGGTGATGTTGACAGAGTGTGATTGGTGATGGGTGATGTTGACAGAGTGTGATGTGTGATGGGTGATGTTAACAGAGTGTGATGTGTGATGGGTGATGTTGACAGAGTGTGATGTGTGATGGGTGATGTTGACAGAGTGTGATGGGTGATTGGCTAAATCGATGTTTCGTACGATATCTCCGAGTTGCGGATGAGTTAGTTCGGTGACGAGAAGCCGATTTGATTTTGGTTAAAGACCCAATTCAGATCCGACCCATCAGTGGTTTACACAATGTAAACTGTTCAGCTTAGCGGAGGTAACGTTCTACCAAGTGCCCTTCTAGTTAGGCCTCGGTCACATTTGCCACGGCGGCCGTGGGGTCTCCAAAATCTACGGCCACTCGTAATTATATGGCGGCCGCAGTATGTCCACGGTCACACAATGTAGCACACATGTTTTTATTTTTCGGGTAGCCTCACGGCGTATTTATAAATTGTGGAGTCCGAAAACCTGGGGTTGCCGTACGGTTTTTGATTTGATGTCGCACGGTGACCTTCGGGCGTTCCTGCGGTGGCCATAGAATTTTCAAGGCAGACGCAAAGCGACCACAGGGGGGAGGGCCTAAGGCGAACGTGCGGCCAGACGGACGGTAACGAATGGGTTAAATTTTTTTTTTTTTCGGCTTGTCGAATCGCTTCGGCGAACGTAGAAATGAAAAAAGTTATAACTCTGCGTTATAATTCCACGGCGACCTTACGACCTGTAAAAGATAGCCAAACGGCGTAGGGCCACCCTGAGGCCACCGCAGAAACTTTGCGGCCGCCGCACGTTTCTGTCAATTCAGAGGGCGTACGGCCGCCGTGTCCTCGCCGTAGAGCAAATGTGACTTCGGCCTTATTACTGAAACCATCACAATGATCATCGAGTTCCCGATCCCGTCCGACGTTTCACTGTCGGGGACGAATTGAATGGACGTCACGTCTCCAGGGCCTTTCGTCCTTTCTTTATCAGATTTAAATAAATAACTTCGTATCGAGTCTCATACTTACTCAATGTTGCCACAACGTTATCCATCCGATGACGATGAACCATTTTCGAGACGCGGTGATTTGCATGAAGTTCACCATACACCACACCAAAGTGCGACACTCATGGCGCCTTCTCACAACCTCCGTGGTTTCGGTGTTTGAAGTCATCAGGATCTGTGTGTACATCAAACATCCGCGATGCCAATCATTTCACATTCAACACAAAACGAACACAATGACAGAAGAATTTGATGAAAAGGTCTCAATACAAACATCCATGACATGAGTACACACCACCAACAACACCGACATGGCTTGTACAATGTTCCTCACTTCCATTTTATAACCCCAGAGTCCTTTGTACTAACTGAACCCCCCCCTTGTATTTATTAATTAATTTCTCCAGTGCCTTCAATGATATTGAACCACATGAATTGACGAGTTACTGAAATTTGACGTCACACCTCAGTTTTCTTCCAGAAAGATCTACAGGGTTTATCATAGATCACGTGACCCGTGTGTTGAGTTGTCCTCCATCCGTGCGATGGAGCCTCTCCGTCCTGTCTACGTGGACATCCTTGACCCGGGTAACCACCTTTTGGTGCTTGGTACCGAGCTCGCGCTACACTTTCTCAGATCACCTTTTCACTCTTGTGTACGGAGCGAATGGTGGATTTGTTTACTCCATACAGTTTACAATCTGCCCACAGAGGCTAAACTCCCTCCTCTCACCAGCTGGTCCATCAGTTCCACTTTGTCCCTCATGCTCCTCACTTTCTTCCACCTCTTGGCAGTCGACGTGTCTATGAGTGGAGCGAGAGGCAAAACAGGTCAAGACGGTGGGACAACAAGAATGATTGAGACAAAGAATATGCTGCACATAAGTAGTCATGCAGGAATTGTGGGTACCTGGGGCAGGGGTGAGTCGTCTGCCCTTTTTTGTGGGGGATGTTTGGTGATGACGTCTTACGCAGCTGGTGGTAGATGGGGTGAAGCCTTCCATTGTGACTCGCAAGGGATGACGTCTTGTGCAGCTGGTGGTAGATGCGGTGAAGCCTTTCATTGTGACTCGCAAGGGATGACGTCTTATGCAGCTGGTAATGGACGTGGTGAAGCATTTTAAATGTGTGACTTGTGGGGCATGACGTCTTACGCAGCTGGCGGTAGATCATTCTCTTGTTTCCCTGTGAACTAACCAGTTCTCTTGCTTTCCTCCGAACTAACCCTTTTCTTTACAAATCGCCCTGCCGGAGTTCTTTTCGGTTTTGCCTCTGTCACCCATCACGTCTGCTTTTGGCATCCCGGCATGCCGATTGACTGGCGTGCTGCGATCCTGCTTTTGTGCTTCATCCCCGAACGGCGGTGGGCAAGGCACCTGGTTGGAACCTCTCCTAAGCGACTTGAAGTGCTGGTGAAATGGAGTTATGTTTGGCAATGGTATGATAATGGAAAGGATGGAGTATGAGATTGAGTGAAAGTATGGACTTTGAGAATGTGGGAAAGGAATGAGGTTCGAATACGGAGTTAGAGAATGAGGAAGAGCATGATGCGGATAGTTCTAACTACGTTCACAATGCATCTTTCCCTTCCACTCATACATGAGGAGAGGTCATCTCACTAAACAAAATACTACGTATATATCTCAACTCTAGGGTTCCTTTATGTGTTTGATGCAACTCCTCGGGGTCTTCCAAAACTGTAACACTGCCCCCTTATCTGTACCAGACTCATCCCGAGTATGCCGACTCTAGTGCATGTTAGGTTTAGTTCCCTTTAATACAATTACCTGACCTAATCAGATGCCTGAGTGCCACATTTGTTTGGACGGGGAAAGTTTCATACATGTCCACATTAAGAAAAATAATGAAAACTAATGCATTATGTAACTATTCCTCCACATTCACTCTGCACATGTATCTATACAATTCTAAATTTAATTATACATATAAATACACATGACCAGGTGGGTTCAACCACTATACGCTATCTTCACACCTCGCTGGTCCTCAAAAAGTGTCCTTCAGCGGTTGTGTGACAGCAGGTCGGCATCGCCACAGAAATGGTTCGTGGTCCAAACAAACGATGATAGTCCTTGGGGAGGCATGACAAGGGAAGCAGGCAAACAGGTGCGCCAACAGGTAAAGCATGGCAAAGGCAAACTGGGCCGGCAGGTGTTGCGATTCAGTTTTTTGTTGCACACGTACCTGAGGGGGTGGTGGTGCCGGCCAATCAGGTAGCGGGCTCGGCCCGAGCCTAAATTGTGTCCCTGATCCCCCAACGGGAACAGTATCCTCATTGTTCGTGCCCCTGTGTCCTTGTCTGTTCCTGCTCTGTCCTTAGTCCCATCCTATACCATCCCTGCATCTCTAACTACAATGTCTCTTGGAGCCCACAAAGTCGAATTTTATCCCCTACTAGAAGAGGTGGATCTGTGGGAACTTCAGCACAAGTTTGAGTGCCCTGAGGCATTCTCGGGTGATACTCCAGCAGCTGCTCATCATCTGAGTGGTGGTTGGTGCGAAGAGAAATATTTAGAACTGTCCTCGCAATCATTGCATTATTCATTAGACTTCTCCAAGACTGATCAACACGTCTGCCCGTCTGCCTCTGTGGTTCTATGAACCTTAATTACCGGTCGTTTTACACATTGATGCTCATATAAATTCTGACCTGGCCCTCAAATTTTCACTCGTGCCTACTCACAATTTTGTGGCTGGCCAGTGTGGCTCCACCTGCAGGTTTGCCCACCTGCCTGCTCACCCATTTCATCAACGGGTCGCTGAGGCCACCACCGAGTTTACTGCTCCATCTCATTATAATTAGCTCATGCATTCCCCATCTTCCCTTTATCCAACACACCTTCCTTTTTAACACAATGTTGTGAAGCTATCTACATACTCAGCTTAGTCTTACCCATCGCTCAACCACCATGTCCCTAATGCCCCCATCAAATACGAATCTAATGCTCCTTTCTAATGCTAATGTTTCCAAATGGTAATCTAACCTTGTGCTCCCTTCTCCCCCACATAGAGCAACCATTCAAGAGTGTCCTCATGTGGGTTCCAAATTTCTCTCTTTAACTAACGAGCCTCGTCTCTGTGCATCTGCCTGCTAATTATCCATCTATCCTCGTACTGGGCTCTGGGCATTTCCGTACTGAGAACCCTGCTGTGTTCACCATGCCCACTGCTCATGCTGCGGGACTTCCCACCTTCTGCACACTGTCCGCTTCACGGCCCTCCCCTGGCTGAATTCACCATGCCCCTTCTCGTGCCACTCACATACCTAGTTTCACCACACATCGCAAACCAAAATGCCACAATCCCTTTAATCTGTCCCATTTGTGGTGGGTGCTCTGTATGCACGGCAGACACTCCACAGCATGCCGTGCCCCACACACCGGTTACCGTGGAATTGTCGTCAAACCAAAACCCGAACGCTTTTATCATTTTCAATTGTACATGCTCGGACGGTTTGACCAGTCTGGACCATTTGCAAGCCCCTGCCTTGCAGTGCTTTGCACGTTACCCCCACCCGGGACCGTTAACCATTTTAATCCACTACTTGTTGGACCCAAACACATCATTTGAATTTTTTCCCCACTCGGGAGGCTCACCCCAACTAACCGCTGCCATTCCTGTTTGTGTCGGTGTATGTCCCACACTCTCTCGTTCATCCATCCATTCCATTTTGAATGCTCTCAGTACACACACTCCATAGCTCTCATCACTCCAAGAAAACCCAAGTCCTTTGTTCCCCCATAGTTTGACACGATCCCATTGGCACCATCTACTCGCTCTGGCTCACAGCCTCACCTCACTCTGGTTCACCTCGAGGACTCGTATCCTCTCCACCCGTACCTGCAACGCGCCATCCCGATCTTTGCACATTGTTTCAACACATGCCACCAATTCTTTCTTTGTAATTTTTGTCCACCCTTCCCTTCCCTTTGTCTCTATTCATTCCCCTTTTGCTGTATTCATTTTGTCCTTCATAATCTGTTATCTCCCACCTTGATCCCACAAGTTTCCTTTCTGGAATTGCTTTAGTTTCTATCCATTCGTTCATCTGTTCTTTTTCGTATCTATTGTCTGGCCCATTTATATATTATGAAAATTCATATCTTGTGTGTATGTATATATGTATGTATGTTCCCGAAATACTGCCAAAATGGTACATGATAGCGCAAAAATTTTCTTCCCACCTTACTCACCATTCTCCTGCGATGTGCAGTATCAAGTTTTGTTCAAATCGGGCAACGAAAAAAAATATTTAAAAAATCAATTCCCGATTCAGTCAAGTACTCTTCGGGAGAATTTGATCAATGCAAACAACCTCAATTGTATAGTTTGCTGGAGCTATCTTTTTTTTTTTGAAATGATTGTTTTTATCAACCGCTGTCATAATGGGAACCCAACGGGTTCACGGGTCGTCTAGTCTATGCTATTTTCTGCATTAGGTCATCATGTCCTGTCTTACATTACTTACTCATTGCGATAATTTCCTATTTTTACTTCCTTCTGAGCTGTTCTTAGTTCCTGTGGAGCTGCTGTAGCTACATGACATGTCCTTTCGGCTGTTCTTATTAGGTTTGCAGTTTCCTGCAGTTTTTTTTAAAATATTTTTTGATTCAGATTTCTCCACACTTCAGTGTTATCAGTTGCTGTCTGTGGTCTTCTTTTGGCTGGCTCGTATTGGCTTCACATTTAAGATGAGATTTGTGTTTGCCATGTTCACTCATTTTATTGTTCAATTTTTTTTTCTCTTCCTGATGTTGCTGTAATGCCAATGCCAAAGGTGAGGTCTATTCCAAGTCTTTCTTTAGTTTGAGGTCCCAGATCACGAATGTCAGAACAAATGGAACAGATTATTGATCCGCTGCCATTATCCTGGAGCCAAATGTGATTTGTCTTCCACTTTTCAAATGGATCCTGCCCTACGCAGCCCCTGATGAATATGAGGCCAACTGTCAGTTTCATATGCCGAGTGTTGGTTTAATGGCTCAAGTGGTGGGCTTGGCATCTGAGGGTCCTGAATTAAAATCCTGCTTTGCTGATGAATTAATACCAGGTGGGATTGACTCAGCCTGTCATCCTTCTGAGGTCAGCAGAATGAGTCCCAGCTTGCTGGTATCCTGCATCGGAGTGGTGACCCGTCCAGGATTGTGCACAATAGTCCAGGAGACTGCTTAAGCAGCACCAACATTCTGCACAGAGTATGGTCCCAATGGATGGGATGTTGGTTTCACGTAGGCCTACCCCTTCCAAGTGGCTGCTGCTGCCTTCCCCACATTGTGCTTCTGTCGTTTTTGCTCAGTGGGTAACTCACCAGGTGAATCTTCAGGCTGGTTCCTCTCGGGTTGTTTAAAACAAGAAGCTGCAATTGATGTTTGCTGTTTATTATTATTATTATTATTGTTTTTTTCCCTGCATCAAGCACCATACACACTTGTAGAATAAGATTTATTTATTTATTTTAACCTCTGTTTGAAATAAAACAACAAATATGATGATGTTGACGTGGTCAATTTTCATTGTTTCATTTGTTGTGCTGCGTCACAGCAGTTTTGTTAGTTTATTACAGAAAAGTAGTGTCCGATCTGATCCACTTTATATGGCTGTACTTCATGATCTTGATCCAGTGAAAGCAGACTCGGTTGCATTTTAAAATCACGTTACGCCGATATCCTGCTGCTGTTGTCCTGTTTGTGGTGTTACTTCAAGGTTTCTAATTATTTATTTATTTATTTTTTTGTTACATCAGTTCATTCAAAAAGGATGCAGCGTACATTTATCTGTGTTACATGTCAGATGTTAAATTTCCATAAAATTAAATTACTATTCAACAAAATGTTTTAATGGGATGGAGGTGCGGATTTATTTATGATTTGTGGAAACACAGGCTGTGATGAACCGGCTGAAATGGGATAAAGCTCCTGGGATCTGTGGCATCCATCCTGAACTTCTCAAGGCTGGTGGATAGGCTGTACTCATGGTGTTGCATGCAGTTTTGTGCTCTACCTGGAACACAGGCATCATCCAAACAGAATGGAAGAGGGGCCTTGTTGTCCCTCTCTGGAAAGGGAAGGGTGATCGCCAGGACTGCAACAACTACCGAGGGGTGACGCTGCTCTCAGTGCCGTCCCTAACTGATGTGATCACATCTAAGTCCAAAAAGGGCACTCATTGGGGATTTATCCAGACTTTGAATGGACCGATGCGTGAGAGAAATCGTTGTAGATTTACCAACGTTTCCACGAGGCATCGGGCTCTTCGGCTCTAGTTCAACCATGGCTCAGAAAACTCTTTGAGGCGAAGGGGTTTATATCGGAGCAGGGTTTTAATGCTCAGGAGACGGGATTATTTTGGAAGAGGATGCCATCTCGTACCTTCCTGTCCAAGCAGGGAAGATCTGTTAAGGATTGTTTTACCTTTGTTCTGTAGCAATGCAGCAGGTGGACTTTGTCATGCTCCCAATGATCCAACAGGCATCGCAAGTTCTACATCCACGTCCACATCCTTCTAACCTCCACCCTCCCCCCTCCAACATCACCATCTGCATCATTCTCAAGCTGAGTTGTGTTTTCTATTTTTGGCAGAGCTCATGTGATGACGAGATTGTGTACAGGGAAGATGATGGGTGGGGGGACCTAACCAACACATATTCCCTTTGCAACTCATTACACATAAGGGGAGGGGGGGACTATTCTGGAACATGTAATAATGAAATATCTGACTTGAGAACCACTGTATGTCATGTTCCATTGCCTTGGGGTCTCAGTTCCCAGAACTATCACGATATTTTTACGGTTGTGGAAATTCGCAATACACCATAAAGGGTCCTCAGGTGAGATATATCGATAAGTTCATGTGTAGTTAGCCCACACCTGTTGTTTAGAGGGAATATGCGTGATTCATTCGGGCCGCGACGCTTTAGTTAGCCGTTTTTCTTTATCTATCGTTATTTTGAGCCACCATTGCCACAAATCTCCACGCAAACAACAACCGCCACCAACTACGCCACAATGCCCACCACGCTCACACCACCCCCACAACAATCACCACCATCTTCGCCACTACGCCCGCTTACGAACGCCATCCTCCGCAGACCACGGTAAGACGGTTTCCGCACCACGGAAACCGTCCGAAAAGGATTGGCAGAACAAAAGCACTTGTGAAGCCTGTGGGGTTTTTCCTGCCATTTTTCCCCACGCTTGGTGAGAAGGGGGAGGGGTGGGGCAGCTCGCTCCCGATTGGTGGATGCGTGGTGTGACGCGATCAGGGAGGAGGAACGCCCCTTGTCGAGACCTTTCTCGAAACGCCTCGAAGAGGGGTGGCGCGAAGAACGGGGCGGAGTGACAGGGCAGAGCCCCGCGCTACAAAAGGGAGCGGACAAGGAGAGTTCAGAGCGCACTTGATCCCTTTGTACATGACGGTGTGGTGAGAGAGAGAGAGAGAGAGAGAGAGAGAGAGAGAGAGAGAGAGAGAGAGAGAGAGAGAGAGAGAGAGAGAGAGAGAGAGAGAGAGAGAGAGAGAGAGAGAGAGAGAGAGGAAGCTCCTGCTCGAGAGTTCCTGGTAGGAGGGTCAGTCGGAGTCGGTGTGGTCCCGAGACCCCGCTGGTGGGACAGAGCGTCGGCGCGCTTGATCCCTTTGTACATGACGGTGTGGTAAGAGAGAGAGAGGAAGCTCCTGCTCGAGAGTTCCTGGTCGGAGGGTCAGTCGGCGTCGGTGCGGTCCCGAGACCCCGCTGGTGGGACGGAGCGTCGGCGCGCTTGATCCCTTTGTACATGATGGTGTGGTGAGAGAGAGAGGAAGCTCCTGCTCGAGAGTTCCTGGTCGGAGGGTCAGTCGGTGCGGTCCCGAGACCCCGCTGGTGGGACGGAGCGTCTGCCATTCCCCTCTCTCGGCCCCAAGTATCGACGGTTTCTTCCCCCCCCCCCCTGTCCGCACCGAGATAGCGCCGGAAAACCCCGTTCATTCCCCAAAACCCCATCCGTGGCATCGAGCGGCCAACACGTGCCGGCGCGAAGCACAAGCTCACCGACCACGCCAGAGGAGCTGAAAGCTGAGGGCGTGGGAGAAGGACTCGGTGCGCAAAAAGGGAAGTCGCCACTTTTGTTTCTTTTGGTTTTGTGTAAATGTGTGTGTGTGGCGCTAGTCCGTCAAGTTTAGAACTGCATAAGTGCCAGTGTAATTTTTATATTCGATTGTAGCTCTGCGTTTCGTTCTTGCTTTTGTTCTTGCCTCTGTATACGTGCATGAAATGGTATAAAGCTCCTGGGATCTGTGGCATCCATGCTGAACTTCTCAAGGTTGGTGGATAGGCTGTACTCATGTCATTGCATGCAGTTCTATGCTCTGCCTAGAACACAGGCATCATCCAAACAGAATGGAAGAGGGGCCTTGTTGTCCCTCTCTGGAAAGGGAAGGGTGATCGCCAGGACTGCAACAACTACCAAGGGGTGAAGCTGCTCTCAGTGCTGGGCAAGGTCTTTGCTCGGATCATTCTTGATAGGGTTCATTCTTGATTCTTGCAGTTGATTTGTGATTGGAGAGAGCAATGTCGAGATTTTGACATAGAAGCTGTGATTAGATAGAGATAGAGATTGGATCTGTGTGAGTAACTCGTAGAAAGGACCAACAGTAGCTCGGTTATCCTCCACCATACATCACGCGTACAAACCCTCCATTGTGCATGCAAATGATGACACACAAGCGTTCATCATCACAATTGAGGTATGATTGTTCCATTGAGCGGTAGCTAACTTGGAATGATGTACTTTTTACATGCACCCCTGTTGTTTGCTCTATGTCATTTCTGAAAATAAAAACATAATTTAACCAAAGAATTATCCAATGGACAAGTTTGGCTGGAGATAAAGTTCCTCGCATTGTGGTTGTTTATTGAAGAGTAATAATAAAAATTTCAACTTCACAGGAACCACAACACAGCCGTACATTCATTCAAACAGGATTCATTAGAGGTGTACAAGTGTGAATAGGGAGTTGGGCATGCAAACAGTATTCCCCATGTTCCAGTAGGATTCTCTAGTTTGCTTCCTGGAGTCCTCCAACAAAGCACATGCACAGCCATTGCAGGACTTACAAACTGCCTCCATCACAGACAAACACAAAGGTGAATCGTTTGTGTGAAATAATCAATTCACATCACATAGTATAGCACAATAAATGTATATTCTTCATCAAGTAAATATCACCATCAAGCACAAAGTGCATGTATAATTAACTCATCCCATATTGGAACATGCTGAGGGATCATTTATTTATTACGTACACACGGGGAGAAGGGGGAAATGAAAAAATATAACTATCACAATAAAATAAGACGATTGTCTGTATGTGTGTGTGTGTCTGATAATTATAGAATCCAAGATGTCTGCGCCAATCCCCATAAAACTTTGCTGACTCGCTCAGGGTACCCAGGGTCAGGTCATGGGCACAAAATAATCCCCTCAACCTCCCCCACCCTGGCGAGAATGGGGACACGACTTGTGGTTTTCTCCTGGACATGGAGAATAGTGCAACTGGTTTCACTATTGACCTCTGCCGGTGGGAGGTGGCAATGAGACCATTTTCACGAATGAAGAGAATGGTGGTTGCTATTACCAAAAGGAGACGTGTCTGTCCATCCATCTGTCAAGTGAAGAAGAAGCAGTAGCCATTCCTGCTGTCATCTATCTATAATTCCAGCAATGTGTGTGTGTGTGTGTGTGTGTGTGTGTGTCTGCGACCGCTGTTTCTCGACAACCACTGGTCCAATGTCATTGAAACTTGCCAGGTATATTGCTGGGGACCTGAGGATGTGCCTTTTAAAGGTTTGATATTAATCAGACAAGTGCTTCCCAAGTTATGGTCATTTATTTACCAACCAATGACAAGACACGTTGCTGCGGCCATTTATTTACCAACCAATGACAAGACACGTTGCTGCATAGGCGTGGCCGATGGGGAAGAGAACCTCAGCCGCGTTCCCCATTACGGGTTACAACGTACGGACTTCCGGATAGTGATGACTTGCTGTTATGTATTCTAATAATTTCTCGATTTCTTATGCGCATTTATAGATAAACACAATGCCCCAATCCAGTTGTCGTTTACGAGAGCGAAGGAACGGACTGTGTGGTTGTTTTAAAGTTTTTTTTGCACGTACGGCCACGCACGTACGGGCACGCGGGAGCGAAGGAACGGCCTGTGTGGTTGTTGTTTCTGGCATGCGGTTTGAAAGTTTTTTTTTTGTATGTACGGCCACGCACGTATGGGCACGCGAGAGTGAAGGAACGGCTTGTGTGGTTGTTTATGGCTGGTGGTTTGAAAGTTTTTTTTTTGTTTTTTTTCAGGGGGGGGGGCTTGCACGTACGGGCACGTACTAGTATAATAAAAATGGTGCCGTTGGAAAGCTAATGGATTTATTTAGAGCAATAATTTGTGTCCGGTAATTATAAAGATGCCCGTTTTAAAAGGTCGTCTTTCCGAATAATTGAAGAAGAAGAAGAAGAAGCAGGAAGGGCAGCTTGATGCAACGGTCCCCCAACGGTAACATTTATTATTGTGTGACAGTAGGAACCTGAAAGGACACGGAAGGATCACAAAAAATTATACAATTATCTTCACCGAGTCACAGTGGGAAGTGAGGGAGGATTCTGGAGAAAAGGTTGGTTGGAGATGGGACAAAAGTGGAAGTGTGTAAGGAGCCTAGGTGTGGGAGGAAGGGGAGGAGTGTGGGACGAAGGGGAGGAGTGTGTAAGGAGCCTAGTGTGGGAGGAAGGGGAGGAGTGTGTAAGGAGCCTAGTGTGGGAGGAAGGGGAGGAGTGTGTAAGGAGCCTAGTGTGGGAGGAAGGGGAGGAGTGTGTAAGGAGCCTAGTGTGGGAGGAAGGGGAGGAGTGTGTAAGGAGCCTAGATGTGGGAGGTGTGTGGAAGGAGCTTAGTGTGTAGGAGGAAGAGGAGTGTGTAATGAGCTGAGGTGTGGGAGGAAGGGGAGGAGTGTGTAAGGAGCCTAGGTGTGGGAGGAAGGGGAGGAGTGTGTGAGGAACCTAGTGTGGGAGGAAGGGGAGGAGTGTGTAATGAGCCGAGGTGTGGGAGGAAGGGGAGGAGTGTGTAATGAGCCGAGGTGTGGGAGGAAGGGGAGGAGTGTGTGAGAAGCCTAGTGTGGGAGGAAGGGGATGAGTGTGTAAGGAGGATACATGTGAGAGGAAGGGGTCCCAGAATCCGCCACATGAGCGTACATAGTAAATAGACGACTCCTAATCATTTCACATCACTCTAACTTGTCTAAAAAATGTCATTATAAATTATGTCCAAACGTTCATTCTTTGACAACGTGATGTCTGACATCACGTACTGCATGCACCAAGAGTAAATGCACGGAATGATATTTCAGTAAAACCACAATAAGTGCCATCGGTATAATTTGCCATAATTCACACGTGATGTATGGTAAGGACAAAGCACGGACTCTTGAGTACTCTTTTTGACATCAAGTGCATAGATTGTAAGTTATCTTGTAAGCTGTAAATAACTGATTTATTGTTTAAGTCAGCAATTCAAAGATGATGGAACATCTCTGCCACTGAAACATTTATTATTGTGCTCATATTATTATTATTATTATTGTGCTAATATTATTATTATTGTGCTTTGACTATAGAACTAATAAAAGTGCTCCATGATATTGTTAAAAGTGTAAAACGCCATCAGCCTGAGCAATCGGTAAAGCCAGAAACTGTGCATTCGTACTCTCCATATCGAAGTTGTGGACAATGTTGAGCAATTCGAAAGACAACCAAAAGCAGTAACTGATGATGAAGTGTGAGAAGGAAATCGAGACGGTGGCTGAGTGGTGCTGCAAGTTCACCACGACCATAATAATTACAGTACATCGTATGTTTATTCTGACCTGTGTTTGCAGTTCTTCCTTCCTATCAAAGGTGGACGTGAAACGTATTTCAGGAGAAGTAACGGCGCTTTAGCTGGAGGATTTATGTGTTATCGGGTGACCATCTTGCTGGGAGTGCAGCACACTTGCCAATGGAATTTTTAGCAACAGCTGCAGATCAAACCAACCAGGTTGGCATGAACCGCAAATTCCTGGGTTTTGGAAATGAACCAGATAACCCTACCCCTAACCCGAACAGCTACCCTTACCCTTACCCCTAACAGCTTCTCCAAATCTTGATGAAGCTGCTAACCCTTCATAAGTGCGAGGATCAGCATCACCATTAAGAATTGTATCAAACTGAGGAAGACCCTTTCAATTTGATGATCGCCACAATTAAAGATCGAGTACCCAGATCAAATGTGCTCACTCCTGGGAAAGGAAACTCTTACGATGAGTTGGACTGAGTTTGGGGTCCAACAAACAAATGTTTACATTATAAACAAACTTATTTTGAGATATACAAGGGTGGTTCAAGTTTGACCCTGACTTCAACTCTTGAGGTTTGAATGGTACACTCAACCCGACCAACACAAACGTTCACTTCTGAACCTAGATGATGAGCGGTTACCCTTTGGTGAGCCCAGGTGAGATCCTCAAGGCGCTTGACGTTTGATTGTTTATCCAAGCGTCCAGGGATTCAGTGCAAAGGTTCATTCTGTGGACTTTAATGTCCATCTTGATGATCCACACCTATCAAACGAGGTGGGGTTGACTCGGCCTCTCCTTCCGAGGTCGGTGAAATGAGTACCAGGGTACTGGTAATGGGAGCATTGCATCAGCAGCACAGCTGCACCCTGAGCGGATGATACTACCTGCAGCCTTGTGCTGCATACGGAGGAGCAGGAGGAGGAGGAGGCTGAACTTAGTAGAAATTTTGTTGTGCAAACTTCTACTTCCTCAAAAGGTATGTGTATTGACATCAGATCCTTTCATGTAACCACACCTTACATTAATTGGTTGTGAAAATCTGTACAACACTAACTTTCCCTGTAGTTTATAGTTTTGTGATAGCATAAGTTAGAATATCTTAGGCAACATTGAACACATTTTGCAGTAATTTTGAACAGTGTTCATCATTATGCTATAATACATTTCATGTTGCTTGGACATAAATGGATGATTTGAAACTTATTTAAAGTATGCTTAAAGGTCATACAATCAAACAATAAACTGAATGAATATATTTTCAGGTGAAAATAACTTTCCCAAAAAGACGGTTCGAGTGCACAAACGGCCCTCAAGTATGCGAGCTACTCTGAAGCCGTGAGGACAGGAAAAATCCGGTGATCTCAGCTTAAGGAAAACGAGTAAGAAATATGACATCTCATTGGGGACATCACACAAAACGAATGGGAAACTGCAGAGCAAACCGGGTCGTCGAACAGCACTTGGTGAGCAGGAGGAAGCGGTACTTGTGGATCACATGATAGCTGTTTCAGCATGAGGGGTTCCCATTGACATGACTGACATACGTATGTTTGTTTGTTCAAACTTGTCTAACAATGGTCGAACTGTGCTGCAACCCTCCAATAATTTCTCCAGACGATACAGATGCATTAATTTAAGTCATAGTCAAAAGGATTAGTGTTGATTCAAGTGTGGGCAATAAATAGATATACATTTTTTAAATGCATTTTTATTTTCAAAGCAACTGCAGTTTTTGTATGTTGTTCAAAGTAGTCCCAACCATGGGGTAACTTTGAATGCAACAACAACAAAAAACATATACAGTGTGTTTATAAATATATATATATATATATATATATATATATATATATATATATATATATTATATACGTATATATTTATATTTATATATTTGCTAAAAAATATATTCCAAGTTTAAATAGTGCAAAATAAAGGTAATTATCGAGCCCACAAACTGCTTTTTATGGATATATTTAGTGTTATTCTCCATGAAATTGTAAAAATGTGACAAAAGTATTTAAAGTAGCCCCACTTTATGGTATATGACTAATTGTTTTTTTTTTTATAAACAAGAGTTCAGGTCCAATTTCAAAAGCCCCTCGATGAAGCTTCAGCACGAATACCCGACGATGCTCAATAAAATGATTCCCAGATAATATATCTACACATATGTTGAAAACTTTATGATGTGTTCATTTGATACAGATTAATACAAGAATATAGCAGAGTGTACCTACTCATTTTGCAAGTACCCAAGTATTGCATTAATCATGAAATCAGGATGACTCGAGCAGGTTTCAAATGTAATGCGTCAAAGGAGTCAAATGATGTCATGTGAGAAGGTTGCGATGCCGTTCTTGTGTAATTCTGCACAAGGTATAAATCGGCCGAACGATAAGGATCGTTTTCAATCCGCAAGCTCGCAGCAGGTCATGCACCGTTGTTCACGATATGCGCTTTCTTTTGCAATGCTGATGCTCCTCCGTTCGTACTCACGGTGTGTCAGAGAGGACTATTTGTGGAAATGGATCAAATTACAAGTTGCGAATCATTTTCCATATTGCATGCTTGATAGGGCCAATGTCACCTGCCCATTTCTCTTGATTTCATAGTTTAAAAACAGAGTGCAATGAAATACCATGGTGTAATATCGCCACGGATAAAATGAATATTCTTTGATTATATAGAAGGGGGCTCGATGGACACCAAACATCGCTGTTTCCACGGCTTGGTAATTCGGTGGGAAAGTGTGATCCTTTCCTTTAAATGAATGTAGTCCTATAACACAACATTATAGGAACGATTTGTATATTCTATTGAAGACGTTATCTTATTTCTCAGGACGACAATCGGTCAATGTCATTCATCGACCTTTAACAGCATGGACGGATCGTCCCAACTTTGGTAAAATCTGACCTCTATTTGGCTATAAACTGTCATGTTGCTTGGCCCTAGTGCAAACATACCCAATGCCCACAGCAACGCTTTATTCTTAGTGCAAAAACATCTTCATATTTTTATCGGATTATATTCATGTGTCATTCAATAAAACACAATCTGTCTGGGCTGGGTGTCCACCGGTCGGTTAATAATTGCTAAAATGGACCCCTGCCAAGTCATTTTTCAAAAGTCAGGAACAACCGCAACGATCCACCACCATGTCGGAGATTTTTCTGCTCATAATATTTTGCGAGTTGGTGAAGTAGATCATGGAGATTGCTGACATCTTTGTTGGAGAGCAGCATGGTCCCCAACCATTGGCGTTGACTCGACTCACCAATTGCGTATGAGGGTACCTTTGCAAAGACATTTGGTTGCACAGGCCAGTGCAGTAGTACGCTTGGTAGGTCTTGGGCGCAATAACCCAGTCAAAGCCGATAGCATTGAGGTCCACCACAAGCATGTAGCGACAACACTGCATCTCACCTGAAGCCTCAGTGCAGTCAAGACTCAAAGATCGCTTCACCTGTTTTTTCAGTTCCGCAAACTCCAGATCGAGGAACGGTTTCTGTAGGGAGTGGTTGGAACCAAAGAATCATTGCAAATGATCGTGAATGACAGGTACTCGTGCATCCTTGTAGAATTTGACCGAGACCTTTTGGTATGAAGTGTTATACTGTACAGGTAGATATCCATGAGTACTGCCTCACATTGAACATTCAGAAAAAGGTTGTACTAACGTTAACCTTAATGTTCATCTTGTATGGAAAAACACAAACACTTTCTGATGTGGTGCATGATTGAGCACCAACAGTGATTGAGATGCCCAGTTTCATTGAGATTGAATCTGTTTGTTTGAGCAGTTCTAAATCGTGGCTTTTGCCAAACCATTGAGGATGGCATAGCCTGCCATGGGGTTGATGGGCAGTAGCTTAAAATGTATATGCATTTCACCCACTAAACAACCAAGTAGGTAAACACCAATCTGCAAAAGATGGTGACAGTCACTAGATCTGAAGGTTGCACTTATTGTATCATGTTCCTCTCGACTCTGCAACCATTGTGCATGTTTATGGATCTGTCCCCAGCCCTTGATCTCCAGATCGGCTCAGCACCCATTATATTCATGTCCTGTTGCATCAATATGTGTTCATAAAGCATATCACAAAGTAATATATATATATATATATATATATATATATATATATATATATATTTATATATATATATATATATATATATATATATATATATATATATATATATATATATATATATATATATATATATATATATATATATATATATATATATATATATATATATATATATATATATATATATATATATATATATATATATATATATATATATATATATATATATATATATATATATATATATATATATATATATATATATATATATATATATATATATATATATATATATATATATATATATATATATATATATATATATATATATATATATATATATATATATATATATATATATATATATATATATATATATATATATATATATATATATATATATATATATATATATATATATATATATATATATATATATATATATATATATATATATATATATATATATATATATATATATATATATATATATATTTATATATATTTATATATATATATTTATATATATTTATATATATATTTATATATATATATATTTATATATATATTTATATATATATATATATATATATATATATTTATATATATATATATATATATATATATTTATATATATATATATATATATATATATATATATATATATATATATATATATATATATATATATATATATATATATATATATATATATATATATATATATATATATATATATATATATATATATATATATATATATATATATATATATATATATATATATATGTACATGTCATGTTGATGAGTCTACTGATAAGATTGGGTAAACTAGAAGTAAACAATGATTGAAGACAGGGCCCATGAGAATGAGGTCTCATTTAGTTCTTTGCTTTGAGCAATTTGATGATCAGTGTAATGCACAGGACCATGGCAACTTACACTGGATGATGGAACACTTCAACCGATTGTGTAGGTCTCCTTGTCGAATGACAAGCATCAAAATCTCCGTCAGTCGGTTCTTCCTCTCGTTCATCGTTGGGAAGGATGTTCATCGGATTATAACCACAGCAATTGTTCTTTTGATAATAATTTACATGTTTATAGTTTTTTTTAATTAAACCATTTGTGGATCTTTATTATCAACAAATGCAGACAGTGACTTTCGATAACGATGTTCACAATCATCAAGACAATCAATCAATGAGTCAATGAAAAATTACTCATAGAGCAACACTTGGGAAAACAGAACAAAGTAGAATGGCACTTGGTAGAGCACATACCTCCGCTAGGCTGAACAGTTTACATTTTGGATCCCAATGAAAGGTCGAATCTGAATCCGGACCTTAACCAAAATCAAATTGGCTTGTTCTTGTCACCTAATCAACTCATCCACCTAGTTTTGTCACAACTCATCCACAACTTTTTGAGATATCATGTTACAGTCATGGCCAAAAATATTGGCACCCTTGCACTTTTTTCAAATAATGTACCATTTCTTCCAGAAAATTGTTGAAATTAAAAAAAAAATCTTTTGCTGTCCACCTATGTATTGCTTTGGTATGCAGTGGAACAAAACAAAAAAAGCTGAAAAAAATTACTAAATCTTACCTTATTTCACAAAGAACTAAAATGGCCCAGACAATATTATTGGCACCTTTTTAGAAGTTCTTAGACATCATTAGATTTCATGCAGGTGATTCTCATTTACTTTGGAATCGAACTCACCTACAATATTAAAATGTGGTGAGTTGCAGGTGTGTGCAACATAAAAATCACTTATTAAACCAGTTTGAGTAGAGAAAAGGAGTCATTCTGCTGTTTTGTGTCACTGTGTGTACTGCAATGAGCATGGAGAAAAGAATGAATATCAGAGAATTGTGTGAGGAGGTCAGGCACAAAATTGTAGCCAAGCATGGACAATCTCAAGGCTACACATCCATATCCAGAGACCTTGATGTTCCTGTGTCCACCGTACACAATGCTATCAGGAAGTTTAAGCCCTATGGCACTGAAGCCAACCTCCCTGGACGTGGCCACAAGAGAAAACTTGATCGAAGATTGCAGTGAAGGATTGTTCAACTGGTGGAGAAAGCACCTCGATCAACTTCCAGACAGATTCAAGCTGACCTTCATAAACAAGGTATGATAATTTAAAATCACTATCCGTTGCCAACTCAATGAAAGGGGGTTCTATGGTTGGAGACCCAGGAGGACCACACTGCTGAGAGAGAGAGAGAGAGAGAGAGAGAGAGAGAGAGAGAGAGAGAGAGAGAGAGAGAGAGAGAGAGAGAGAGAGAGAGAGAGAGAGAGAGAGAGAGAGAGAGAGAGAGAGAGAGAGAGAGAGAGAGAGAGAGAGAGAGAGAGAGAGAGAGAGAGAGAGAGAGAGAGAGAGAGAGAGAGAGAGAGAGAGAGAGAGAGAGAGAGAGAGAGAGAGAGAGAGAGAGAGAGAGAGAGAGAGAGAGAGAGATAAGAAAGCCTGACTGGAGTTTGCCAAAACACACGTGAACAAGCCAACGTCCTTCTGGGAGAATGTCCTGTGCACAGATGAGACCAAATTAGAGCTTTTTGGGAAAGCACATCATCTCTATGTTTACAGAAATCAAAATGAAGCTTTCAAAGGAAAGAACACCTTTCCCACAGTCAAACATGGAGGAGGTTCAGTGATGTTTGGGGGTTGCTGTGCTGCCTCTGGCACTGGATGCCTTCAATGTGTGTATGAAATCAGATTACCAAGGAGGCATTTTGGAGCACAATGTTCAACCCAGTGTCAGAAAGCTGGGTCTCCGTCGAAGGTCATGGGCATTGCAGCAGGACAATGATCCTAAACACACTTCAAAGAGTACCCAGAAATGGTTCAAGACAAAACACTGGACTGTTTTGAAGTGGCCAGCAATGAGTTCAGATCTAAATCCCATTGAACACCTGTTGGGAGATCTGAAATGGAAGTTGGGAGAAGGCACCCTTCAAATCTGGGAGAACTGGAGCAGTTTGCACAAGAAGAGTGGGACAAACTGCCAGTAGAGAGGTGCTGGAAGCACATTCATGGATAGAGGAAGCCCTTGACTGCAGTTATTTTGTCCAAAGGCTGTGATGCCAAATAGTAAGTTGAGGGTGTGAATAATTTTGTCAATGTCATTTATTTTTATTTCTGATTTAAAAGGATTTATTAAGCTCTGAATCAAAAACAAAGGTTCTATAATATTAACAGAGAAATAAGGAATTGTGGAGACAAAATACTTTTGTCAATTTCAACTTATTTTTAGAGAAAATTGTGAGTTATTTGAAAAACGTGCAAGAGTGTCAATATTTTTAGCCACAACTGAATATGTGGTTTTTGCCCCTATATCTCAATTTTAGAAATTAGAGCTGTGTTGACCGTCTGACCTTCAAAATAATTGGTGGTTGAATTCAGTGAGCTCATATGAAAATCCTGCTCAAATTTCGAGTCAATCTGATGAAAAGTGCCAATTTTAGAAATCGCTAATGTTGACCTCGTGAAACTTTTCCGCTTGACTGTTGCAGCGAAGGTGCCTCCAATCTGTGAAAGTTTCAGAATGATCGGCTGAGCGGTTTGGGCTGTAGGCAATCGGACAAACAAACTAACAGAACAGATCAACATACTTGACAAAAAACAATATTTGCCAAATAACAAGCAAACAAAACAAAAACCGTTTTACTTATACTACCAGGAATAAAAACGTTTTTTAAAAAAGTGCAAAAGGGATGGTGGGATGGTCCTCAAAAGTCTGTAAAGAAGGTAGGGATGGTCACGATAAATGATCATATGAAACCATCTCTACATCTTTCTTGAAATAATGGTTTTCCCGACACAAGACACAAACTGTGCATGTGTGTGTGTGTGTTAAATATAACCTTGTACATACACACACACACACACACACACACACACACACACACACACACACACACACACACACACACACACACACACACACACACACACACACACACACACACACACACACACACACACACACACACACACACACAGTTTGTGTATTGTGTCGGGACAACCATTATTTCAAGAAAGATGTGGGGATTGTTTCATATGATCATTTCTTGTGACCATCCCTACCTTCTTTACATACTTTTGGAGGAACATCCTGACATCCTTTTTGCATTAAAAAATAAAATAAAATAAGTTCTTGTTTCTTTAATTTTTACCCTCGCCGAAGGAGAACATTTTGCATTTGGGTCTGGCCGTTTCTTTGTTTGTTACTTGCAAAATAGAAGATTTTTCAAGTTTATTGGTCAGTCGATTCTGTCTGTCTGTTTGTCAATCGCCTACAGGTCACAATTTTAAACCAATCTTCATGAAACCTCACCATATGGGAGAGTTTGTCAAAAGGAAGAAACCTATTGTTTTTGAGGTCAAAAGGTCAACATAGGCCAAAGGTCAACAACTGATGTGGTATTTCTAAAATCCTCAATTTTCATCCCATTGACTTGAAATTTGAAGAGGATTTGCATATTTGGTCATCAAGTTCAATAAGCCTGGTGTTGGCTTAGTGGTTCAGGTGGTGGCTTGGGATCCAAGGGTCCTGAGTTCAAGCCCTGTTGGCCGCTGAATTAACTAGAGAGTTGGTGTCAAAGCCACCCAATGCTCGCCTGTTTATACATTTATCGTTTTTAAAAAACTCGTCCAATAATATTTTTTATAAAGCATTGCAGTGGTCTGATCCAAATAATTTTAAAGCAATATATGTATTTGTATATTGTAATCGGTAAAAAATAGTTTTATCTTATAAAAACATAAGAAAGGAAATAACTTGCACCAAAAACTTTAACATTTTCACGCTCACGCTCACGCTCACGCCGGGGGTATCGCTATCGCTCTCTGTTCTTCGAACAGGCGAGCTAGAAAACGTAATATGTAGTGTTTTGACTTCACAAATATTGAGTCTCTGAAAAAGGTGCACCAACAAAATTTATTTCATTTGGACTTCATTGCATCCCTAGTACACATATTAAATGAATGGCAAGCATCTTGTATAAACAGGCGAGCATTGGGTGGCTTCGACACCATCTTAGGTTGAAATTTAAAAAAATTGAAATCATTTGTTAATTTCAACTTCACTACACCAATAGTATACCCCAAAGGAACCTCCATGCCAAATATCAGCATCCTATTACACATATTAAATGAATGGCAAGCTTATAAATAACTTGCACCAAAAACTTTAACGTTGATGTGCTACAAAAAAGTTAAGTTCAAAACAGGTCAAAAATTTAAAACATTTGAAAATATTTTTTAATTTCAACTTCACTACATCAATAATATACCCCAAAGGAACCTCCATGCTAAATATCAGCATCCTTGTACACATATTAAATGAATGGCAAGCTTCTAAATAACTTGCACCAAAAACTTTAACATTTTCACGCTCACGCTGACGGTGACGCTCACGCCAGTGGTATCACTATAGCCCTCTGTTCTTCGAACAGGCGAGCTAAAAAAGTACACCAGGAGGTTGACTCAGCTTGTCATCCTTCCGAGGTCGGCAAAATAAGCACCAGCGTACTGGTAAGGGGGACACTGCATCAGCGGCATAGCCGCGTCCCAAATAATGATACAACCAGCAGCCACAGGCTGCACTCGATAGAGAGCTTGAGTTCAATTAACCAATTTTTATTGAGGTCAAATTTGTTTTATAGATTTTGCAAGAATCATGCTCTGTACGACATCTTTTTTAGGGTTTGTTTGTTTGTCCACACAGAACTTTTGTGTTTTTCTCTGCAACCGCTTGTTGAATCGAGACAATTTTCACCATTGGAGAAACTACTCAAGTATAATATTTTTCTAATCGAAAATTATGACGTCATAAGTCACATGGTGTAGCAGCCATGTTGGAAAAACTTTGGACCTCTGTCTCTGAAACCACACCAAGGAAAAAATTTAAACTTGGCACATGGCAAGTACTCCTCATAGGGAATGTATGGTTTTTATGACGTCATAGGTGTCTTAATTATGACATCATAATTGCATATGTAGAACGCGACATATGATCAGAATGAAATTTTTTGAGGGTCATCTCAGGATAAAATGGTCCACAGAAAAATTTTGATGACATTACCGGTCACGTGATTCAGCAGCCATATTGTTTTTGTTTTTGTTTTTTTAAACCTTCAAAAATCTTCTCTGAAGTGGCTGAACAGATCGAGACGAAACTTTACACGTATGACCGCCTATCCATGAGGAACAAAAGGTTCACATATGTCATGGGTCACATGGTTTGGCAGCCATATTGGATTGAAGAAAAATATTAAATAATGTTTTCTTTGGAACCGCTTAATAAATTGACCTGAAACTTCTAATTTATGCTTCAGTGATGATGGGGAATACATGTTTTAAATTTCAACTTGATCAGATGCATGGTCTGGCAGCCAGAAATATTTAATTTTTTGATGTGGGTTCTTTTTATTATTATTATTATTATTATTATTATTATTATTTTTTGAATGAGGATCACTTGGCTGTGCCTGGATGGGTTTGAGGGTAGAGGAGTAGCAGCTGAAATTGGAACCCTATCCTGGTTCCTCCTGATGACTTAATCTTTGCTTTTTGCTTGTTCGGGTTCCTCCTGATTACTCCAATGCAGGACCGTACCTATTTGGTCTTCCATTTGATTTGAATTTAATTTATTTTAATCCCATTCTAAATTAAATTGAATAATGAATAGTAATAAAAAGTAAAATCATTGGTCAGGGTCCGGTGTCCAGTCAAAGCGGGACTTCTTGGTACTCAGTCATTACTGCCAGCAGTTATAAAGTGACAGTTCTATTTATCTCATTAATTACGTAACACACCAGTACACAAACACCACACAAAACAAGTCCTGGCAAGGTCTGCAATCTCTGATTGCTCTTTTCTTGTTATTATAAATGTGTTTACATGCTGGAGAATTTCATTGTTATTGCATGAATTTTTTTTTAATTCTTCGGATTTGTGTTGCATTAAGCATCAGCAGTTACTCACCACCACCCCCCCCCCCAATTTTTGGGTGGAATGAAATGGGTACAGAAGGGAAATTTGAAGTGGAGTACAGTCTTTGCTGAAGCTAATTAAGGAACTAAATTGATGTAACGGTAATTTCTGGTTCTCCCGGTGTGTGCCCCGGTTTAGGATAGGTACGCCGTATCCTGATTTGTCCTAAGAGGTGACTGAAGGGTTGGGGTCACGAAAGGCATCTGGCCATAAAAAATATCGTCTCAAAAAGGGAAGCATGATAGAAGATTGTCATGGGACTCACAGGGCTAACCCCTGCTCTAGCAGGGAAAAATGGCTTTAAAATGTGTGTGGTAATTTCTGGTTCTAAAGTGCTTTGTCAAGAGTACAGTGCCTAGAGAAAGTCCACATCCCCTTTCAAAATTTTCACCTTTTTGTTACCTTATAGCCTGAAATTAAATTTCATTAAAACACACTTTTTCCAACTTTATTTCCACATCGTAAACCACAACTTCCAAATGAAAAACAAATTCCACAAATTTCAGCAGATTGATTAAAAATACAAAAAAATACGGCCCGTGGGCCCTGGTCAGTTCCGACTTCATCGATATTGGATACACTCATGAACATTCATTGTTTTTATTCCGGCCCTAATGAACTTCATACTCATTAAGACTCATTATCTTTCCTCCTGGACAAAAATTCTGAAGAAACGCTCAGACAAGCTGCAGACATTGTTACATAGAACCATTATACCAAACCAGAAGCAAAAGCTATGAAGAGTCTACGAGTTTTAGGACTTTGAAGATTAATTGATTAGACTAGTTAAGTGTCAATTGGTGACAAATCTGAAATTTTATTAGGGGAGCTTCCGCGGCATCTCCCCAAGTATTTCAAGTCATTTTGACCACAGGTTGCCGAATAATGATCAAAAGATTGATTGTGGACCGACGGACATGAACCCCCATTTTATAAGTCACTTTTTTCAGAACTGACTAACTAGAATAACTTGGTTGGATAAGTGTCCACCTCCAAAGTGAATACTTGGTGGAAGCACCTTTGACAGCAATTACAGTTGTGAGTCTGTTGGGATAGGTCTCCACCAACTTTGCACACCTTGATTTGGCAATATTTTCCCATTCTTGTGTACAAAACTGTTGAAGTTTAGTCGAGTTGCGTGGGGAGTGTTGATGGAAAGCAATCTTCAAGTCATGCCACAGATTTTCGATTGGATTTAGGTCAGGGCTCTGATTGAGCCACTCAAAGACATTTATATTTTTGTTCCTTAGCCACTCCAGTGAAGCTTTAGCTTTGTGCTTCTGGTCATTGTCATGCTGAAAGGTGAACGTCCATCCCAATTTCAACTTTCTTGGAGAGGGCAGCAGGTTTACCTCTGATTTTTCTGCATTTTGCTCCATCTATTTTCCCTTCTATCCTGACAAGTGTTCCAGTCCCTGATGATGAGAAACATCCCCATAACATGATGCTTCCACCACCTTGCTTCATAGTAGGGATGGTGTTCTTTGGATGATGTGCTGTGTTGGATTTGTGCTAAGCATAACGTTTTGCATTCAGGCCAAAAAGTTCCATCTTGGTTTCGGCAGACCACCAAACTTTGTGCCACATGGCTTCAAAATCTCCAGAGTGGTTTTTGGCATACCTCAAATGGGACTCAAGGTGGGCTTTTTTGAGTAATGGCTTTCTTTCTTATTGCCACCCTTCCATACAGGCCAGACTTGTGGAGTGCTTGGGATATTGTCACACACACACACACACACACACACACACACACACACACACACACACACACACACACACACATACACACACACACACACACACATACACACACACACACACAGTGATCAATCTTTTCCATAAAGGCATGTAGCTCTTTCAAAGTTTCCATTGGCCTCTTGTGCCTCATGTTGGTGTAATGATTAGGGTGGTGGGCTTGGGATCCTAACATCCTGAGTTCAAATCCCACTTGGCTGTTGAATCAATACCAGTTGGGGTTGACTCTGCCTGTCATCCTTCCGAGGTCGGCAAAATGAGTACCAGCTTGCTGGTATCCTGTGTCGGAGTGGCGACCCATCTAGGATTGTGCCCAATCACTGAGGAGACTGCTTGGGCAGCACCGACGCTCTGCACAGTCTGTTCCCAATGGATGAATGGATAGATGGATTGGCCTCTTGGTGGCCTCTCTGATCAGTCTTCTTGCTTGGTCATAGTTTTGAGGGACAGGTTGATCTAGACAGATCTTGATGGAACCATACACCTTCCATTTCTTAATAATTCTTTTGACTGTGCTCCAAGAGAAATTCAAGTTCTTTAAAATATTTTTATACCCATCCCCTGATCTGTGCCTTTCCAAAACCTTATCCTGGAGGTCTTTTGAAAGCTCATTTGTGCTCATGGTTCAGTCAGGTCAGGTCAGGTATGGGAGCATGTGCCGGAGGAGCGCGTCGCTGCGTCCTCTTTCTGCCGGTACTCCAGGGGCCTCCATCTGGCCACCCCCCAGGCAGATGCCTGGCCCATCCCCATCTCCTTGAGAGGCCGATCAACCTGCTGCAACCACGAGGCACGTGGTCGGCCCATTGGCCTCCACTCATGAGGCTCCCTCACTGAGAGAATCTGGTGAGCAGGATCAGCATCAGGAAAACGAGCCATATGTCTATACAGCCGCAGCTGATGCTCACAGGCTATGCAGGTAACAAATTTCATTTGAGTTAATCTCAGCAACCGCTCGTTAGACACAGTACGATCAGCGACAGCCAAGGATTCTCCAAAAAAACCTGGTACCAAAGGAATTAAGTTTCCTTCTCAGATCCCTGGTCAGAGTCCAAGTCTCACATCCATAGAGCAAGACTGGAAGCACCAAGGACCTGAAGACTCAGACTTTTGTTGTCCTGCACAGGTACCGGCAGCGCCACACCCCATGATCCAGTGAATCCATGACTCCCCAGGCCCAACCCAGACATCTGTTGACGTCTGGCTCACAGCCAGCAGAGACATGAATATCACTGCCAAGGTAAGTGAATCTCTCCATGATCTCAACATCCTCACCACAAACAGGTACAGACAAGTCAGCATCATCCAAGATGTCATTTAAATTCTGGATCTCAGTTTTGACCCCAGACACCCGTAATCCCAGCGGCTCTGACTCCTCATTCAGCACCTCGAGGGCCCCCAAAAGGATACCAAGAGTCTAGAAAGATGACTGCATCATCTGCGAAATCAAGGCCCGAGATCTTGACATTCCCAAACGATGCACCGCAACTGGATCTCTCCGACATCCTCCCCAGAATCCAGTCCATAAAAGTGCTGAAAAGTGTGGGGGCCAGTACACACAGCTGATGAACTCCAGTAACAACTGGAAATAAGTCAGAGATGGTATCTCCACATCTCACAGCACTCTCAGTACCAGAGTAGAGTTCAGACCTCAGATCGATCAGTTTTGGTGGCACCCCACGAAGACCAAGAATCCTCCAGAGGGCATCCCAATTCACTGAATCGAACGCTTTACAGAGATCATGAGTCAGGTTCGAATGGTTGTCTTTGCTGTGAAATGCTCTACCCAGCAGAGGAAACCTCCAGGAACAGCTGATTTTATTCTGAAATAATCAGAATCGCAACAATTTAATAGAGGTGGAGGCCAATTAACTTGGTGTGTGATTTTGAACATGATTCGTTACACCTGAGCTAATTTACAATTACTATTACAAGGGGGGGGGTGGGCACTTATCCAACCAAGATATTCTAGGTTTGTATTTTTAATTAATTTTCTGAAATCAGTAGAAATTGTTTTTCGTTTGGAAGTTGTGGGTTACGACGTGTAAATAAAGGTGTAAAAAGTCTGATTTGATGTAATTTAATCCCAGGGCTACAAGGAAACAAAAGGTGAATTTTTTTAAAGGGGGTGTACACTTTTTATAGGCTCTGTACGTGACAAGAGCTCCTTTATTAACCCCTCACAGAGGTCCCACCCCCTGAGTGGGTCGAGTTTGCGCATTACTTGCTGAAAAGAAGTATAGTCTGTATTTTGTAAAACGACTATAGATGTTTGGGTGGTGCGTGTGCTAAAACGGTCCTAGATGGTCTGAAGGCCTAAATAGTATGTTCTGAGATCAGTGAGTGTCGAAGGGGTTGAAAGGGTCTAATCTCTCAAGCATGTAAAAAAGGATCTAAAAAGTTGAAGAGTCCAAGCTGTCTAAAGTGTGTCTGAAGCAAGTCAGGGGTCTAAATGGTGTTAATGTCTCGGGGGTATAAAGGGGGTTACAGGTCGTAAGGTTATATGGGTCTAAAGGGTAGAAAAGGTCTAAAGGGTGAAGGTATCTAAAGCGTCAAAGAGGTATTGAAGGTCATAGGGGTCTGAGGAGTATCAAGGGTCTTGGGGGGGATATTATGGGTCTTTTGGTATTCCAGGTCATCAGGGTCTGCAATGGTCATGGGAGTAATTTTTTTTTGTATATGTTGTCAAGGCTCATATAAGAACTAACATACAGAACATGTAACAAAGGGAGCAGGGTATGAGAGGGGTGGGAGAGGGAAGCACAAAACAGGAGGGAACAGGCATGAGGATATCTGTGGAAGGGAGAGGGATTGGGTGGGGTACACAGGGTGAACAAGGTGGACATTACATGGACTTTCAGGAAGGAAAGCAGGGAATTTGAAGGAGGTGGGTATGGGGTGGAGGAACAGGGGTAGAACAGATCAAGATTTTGGATGGGGGAAGACAAGAGATGGTGGCGAACAGCTGTTTTGAAGACCTGGAGGGAAGAATGGGATTTAAGAGGGTGAGGGAGTTTGTTCCATTGGTGGGGGACAAAGAGGAATGAGAGAATGAAGGTGAGCAGTGATTCTTCATTTTGGCAGTTTAAACAGAAGGGGGTTGCCTGTGGATCTTGAACACCCTGTGGAAATATGGGAGGGGGGGGGACAGATCACAGACAGAGGGGGGAGGGGGGCGAGGCCGGAGAGGAGACGGTGGAAGACAGAGACCACTGACCTGCCTGAGGTGAGAGAGTGAGACCGAAAGACTCGGCTTCATTACGGGAGATGCCAATGATCCTAAATGCCTTGGTTTCCAAAGTGTGAAGCCGAGAAAGGTGAGAGGTGGGAGCACCAGCCCAGAGGAGAGAGCAGTACTCCATCAGGCTATGGACAAAAGATTTGTATGTGGTCAGGAGTTCAGGTGTACCAAAGAAGGCCTTTGTACGATGGTGGATGCCGAGTCGGTGACTGGCTTTGGAGGCCAGCTTGGAAATGTGGCTTTCCCAGGAAAGATCATGGCAGATAGTGAGACCCAAAGGCTTGAATGAAAGGACTTCTTCAAGAGGATTGTTTTCCAGACCGGGGAGTTTTCCAGACGATCCTTTTGGAGAGACATTGTTAGAGTGTGAGATGTGTCAGGATTGAAAGACATGTTCCATGTGTTGGACCAGTTTGTGATTTTACCCAGATATGCAGAGAGCGAAGAAGCTGCTGCTTGCCCGTCTGAGGGATGACGGATGGTACAGCAGAGGGTGGAGTCATCACCAAAGAGATAAAGAGGATTTTCCAGAGAGTCGGAGAGATCATTGATGAAAACCAGAAAAAGAACAGGGTCCAGAACGCTACCTTGTACTGACAGCGCTGATAATATTCCACAGTCAACTACAGCTGTGTAGGTCTGATTGGCCCTTGAGCAAATGTCGAGCAGGCCCCGTCCCCATCAGGCTGCTTGACAGCCGAAGTTCCGCCCACCCCTCTGAACCCTTCTTGTTCCTTCAGAAAGGAATGTAGTTTTACGTACCTTTCCTGGAATCCTTTGAAGCCATTAAAATTTCGATCAATATGCATCTTCCCACTGCAATATGGAGCAGATTGGTGTTTAAACCAAGTACGTAGCTTCAAACAATTTTGAGTTTGGCTTTTAGAAAATAAGAAGAATGATAAGAACAACATTTACATTGTTGTAGTGAGGATTTATGTTGTATTGAGCCAATGAAGTGTCCGGGCCATCCCTACATAAGAAGTCGACAGACTTCTTGATAAGAGAGACGTTTGTCTGTCTGTTTGAGTGTTGACATTTGTCTCGGAGATGGCTGAACAGATCTTCGTCAAACTTGCAGTGCTTCATCGCTGGGTGCTGAGGAGTGTTTCGGGGGGGGGGGGGGGGTAGGGGTGGGGAAAGTTGGATTTTTTATGGATTTTATTTATTTATTAAAATCGCTCTCTTGTAACTTTGTGAAAGGTAATATTAAATTATCCCTACCCCCATTCCTTGGTGTAGGAGGTGTTTTAGCCCCCCCTCCCTGTGTTAGCTTAATTGGTCTTGGCTTCATGGTTAGGATGGTGGGCTTTGGATCCTGGGGTCCTGAGTTCAAATCCCTCTCAGCTGTTGAATTAATACCAGGTGGGGTTCACTCGACCTGTCATCCTTCCGAGGTCAGCAAAATGAGCACCAGCATGCTGGTATACTGTGTCGGAGTGGCGACCTGTCCAGGATTGTGCCCAATAGTCAAGGAGACTGCTTGGGCATCACCAATGCTCTGCACAGAGTATGGTCCCAATCTCTCCTCCCACCACCCCACCCCCCCCCCAAAAAAATCGGAAAAAACAAAATTTGACATCTTCAAAATGCCAAGAGGATTAGAACAGCACCAGGCAACGCCGGATACCCCTGCTGGTAAATAAATAAGGCATTTCTATGAAAGTATGTATGTATGTATGTATGTATGTATATCCAGGGTGGCCACAGTGTCTTGTCAACCATTGTAAAGATTGTGGCATTGCCTTTGTGTGCACAGTTTTAATTGGTTTCCTTTTCCCCTCTTTTCAGATTTAGTGAACGTAACCATGGGTGATCAGGGCCGGATTAACCACTAGGCCCGTGAGGCCCGGGCCTTGGCCTACAAAGACCTTAATCCGGCCCTGTGGGTGATGCAAGCAATTCCACCATTGAACAATGGATTGTGTCAGTGTCTGGGTTCACAACCGTCCACAAGCGGGGAAACTGACGGAAGAGGTGCACATCGACTTCCAGCAACGATTCCACCACCAAACCACTACGAAATTCCATGTGCATAGACTACAAAACCACTGATGACCTTCAACAAGCAGTGAGACTTCCTTTTCATCTAATCACCCCACAAACGCTCCGGAAAATGTCCCCAGAACATGGTGATTCTCTGTAATGACAATTGTGGAGCACAAACAGATCCCTGAACATTTAAGGCTTGTACATCATCTGCTGTAAGAGAGTACTGTAATTGTATCCTCCTCACTATAATTCATGGACCGGTGTTTGTGTGTTTGTCGTGCTACTCCTACAGTTCTGGGCCAATTTCATCCAGACTTGCTACATAGGATCAGCATGACCCTAATTAATATATAGGGGTGTTTATTTATTTATTCGTTTTCATCTTTGCCGATGGTCTTGGGTGGGATGGGGGGACGAGGGGGAGGATGGAAATTCTGGATGTAAATGTGTATCATGTAGCACAAGGTTTGTGTCGGAAGAACGTGTTGCATGTTTAGAACAAGATCGCCCGAAAGGCGGGCGCTCAGCTAGTCTGTTATATCTTGTGGAATCCTTCAGTGTTGTCAGCTAATATCATAAAGGGCAATGTCACAATTTTTACAAGGGTTGACAAGACATTGTGACCACCCTGTACATCTAAAGATCATAGAAAAAAAAATTGGGGGTGGCGGGGGAGAGGCCAACTCGCAATGGTCCCTAAGGGAGTAGGTGTTTATAGTACATGTCAATTGAGGAACATACTGTATGAACAAATGAAACTCTCAATTACATGTTCAATAAAATAATAAGTGTGTGTTTCAGAAAGGAGGTTGAGTGAAGGGATTGGACACAATAAGAGGAATCGTTCGAGTGCTGCTGGTGAAGATGTGAAGATGAATTCAAAGGAAGATGAAGAGTGACCATTGGTATCATCAAAAAGAGTAAATCGAGTCCCTACCAGTCGCTCGTCCCCAGCCTGTGTCTGGTCGGTGATGACCACATCCTGCCCTTCCGGATCCAGGGCGTGGATCTCGAGTCCCCATTTGGGCTGCAGGTGCTCCAGCTCTTCCTGCAGTAGTTTCTTGGCGTCAATGCTGTGCCATTGAGTGACGTCGCTGGCTGTGACGTGCATGTTGATGCTGCGGAGATGGACGCGGCCAAGATCCCCGTCTTCCATGTGCTGCAGTCGAGTCAGACCGACCGTGACGTCTGTGTCATGGCGCAACGGCTTCAGGCAAATCCACAGGTCAGCCTTGACGATGAACCGAGACAAGATATCCTGGTTTATTTTGAAAAAGCAGCATTTTGGTTTGATTTTCAGGGACATCAGCTGATCATGATCAGCTGTGGA
>NC_140968.1:106505386-106507886 GCF_056783735.1 Eptatretus burgeri
CACATGTATTTCTAAGTTTCAAGAAACATTGTAAAGTTGACAAATATCAGTCTTTGAAGTTCTCAATAAACCGAAATGATGATGATGATGATTTTTCTTATCGGTTTGGATTAGTTTGAAGCAACTTTTCCTTAATTTTTTTTCTCTGAGGAGCGTTTCGGTGTTCAAGGATGGGACAGCCAGACAGCATTAACCTATTATATATTTGTGGGCACCCCCACCCTCCCAGCATGCTCGTACACTGTGTCAGAGTGGCGACCCATCCAGAATTGTGCCCAATAGCCAAGGAGACTGCTTAAGCAGCACCAATGTTCTGCACAGAGTATGGTCCCATCTCCTCCTCCTCCTCCACCCTCCGGGTGGGAGTACCCTTGTCGACCCACTGTTCAGTCAGGTTTCTTGACTGCCACTAGTAACATGTAATCCAGTGCAACCTGACGCATGGTTAGGTTGTCGGTGACAAACCGACACCCCTCACTGGCTTTGCCAGTGGGGAGGGTGACTGTGACATCTTGCCAGGACAAAAAACAACACCAGCTTAAGGCTGGATGAGCTCCTTTTGGGGGCCTACGACCATCTAGTAACGAGATCGTGTCTCTGAAAAAAACACCCAACCGATTAGACCGTTATTAGGTCGTAGGTTGTAGACAGCAACCACCCAGGGTGGGACTACCATTCTGACTTATGAGCGATAAAGTGGTGCCCGGAACCATCTTACACTCTCCGTGTTAGGATTGCTGGTCTTACTTTCTGTCTCACTCAAACTCTAGCTACCGGGTTAGCTTTGATCTCTCTTTCTTGCAAACAAACAGCATACACTTTTCAAACATGACACACTTTTCAAACAAACATCTTCCACTTTTCAAACAAACATCATACGCTTTTCAAACAAACATGACACACTTTTCAAACAAACATCATACATTTTTCAAACAAACATCATACACTTTTCAAACAAACATCACACACTTTTCAAACAAACATCATACACATTTCAAACAAACATCATACATTTTTCAAACAAACATCATACACTTTTCAAACAAACATGACACACTTTTCAAACAAACATCATACACTTTTCAAACAAACATCATACACTTTTCAAACAAACATGACACACTTTTCAAACAAACATCAATACATTTTTCAAACAAACAACATACATTTTTCAAACAAACATCACACACTTTTCAAACAAACATCAATACATTTTTCAAACAAACATCATATACTTTTCAAACAAACATCACACACTTTTCAAACAAATACCACACACTTTTCAAACAAACATCATATACTTTTCAAACAAACATCATACACTTTTCAAACAAACATGACACACTTTTCAAACAAACATCATATACTTTTCAAACAAACATCAATACATTTTTCAAACAAACAACATACATTTTTTCAAACAAACATCACACACTTTTCAAACAAACATCATACACTTTTCAAACAAACATGACACACTTTTCAAACAAACATCAATACATTTTTCAAACAAACATCATATACTTTTCAAACAAACATCACACACTTTTCAAACAAATACCACACACTTTTCAAACAAACATCAATACATTTTTCAAATAAACATCATACACTTTTCAAACAAACATCATACACTTTTCAATTAAACATCATACACTTTTCAAACAAACATCATACACTTTTCAAACAAACATCATACACTTTTCAAACAAACATCATACACTTTTCAAACAAACATCATACATTTTTCAAACAAACATCATACACTTTTCAAACAAACATCAAACACTTTTCAAACAAACATCATACATTTTTCAAACAAACATCATACATTTTTTAAACAAACATCATACACTTTTCAAACAAACATCATACACTTTTCAAACAAACATCATACACTTTTCAAACAAACATCACACTTTTCAAACAAACATCATACATTTTTCAAACAAACATCACACTTTTCAAACAAACATCATACATTTTTCAAACAAACATCATACACTTTTTCTTGCACACTCATTTTCAGTCCTCACTTTACATTCTCTCTCTTTTATTTCCCTTTCATCTCATTTCCCTCAGACAGCCTCCAATTAAATATGATAACGTATGAAAAGTTACTGGCCAAGGAAAAGTTAATTCCCGTCTCTGGTGCCAATGAGGGGGGGGGGGGGCTCAGGCAGTTGTTGTATCGGTCCCTCCCAAGACCCTTGCCTTTTGAACCAACGTGACTCATTTTCAATTCATTTCAACAACATTCGTGGTCTTTCTTCAAATCTTTCCTCTGTTGAACATCATCTATCAAGCTCCTCTCCTAATATCTTGCTTCTCTCAGAGACCCAATTATCACATGATGTTCCTGTTATTCTTACAACATTTCAAACTGCACATTCACTCACGATTCTGTTTCAAAGGAGTCTGTGTCTACTCCAACATCGACACGCCTGCTGTAGGCCTTGTGGACCTCGAATCTTCAAACTTTGATGTTATCTGGTTAAAG
>NC_140968.1:106512886-106522886 GCF_056783735.1 Eptatretus burgeri
CAGGTCCTGCCGTGTAGTTCTGGGCTGATCCCTCACCTTTCTCATGATCATTGAGGCTCCATGAGGTGAGATCTTGCATGGAGCCCCAGACCGAGGGAGATTGACTGTTATCTTGAACTTCTTCCATTTTCTAATAATTGTGCCAACAGTTGTTGCCTTCTCACCAAGCTGCTTGCCTATTGTCCTGTAGCCCATCCCAGCCTTGTGCAAGTCTACAATTTTGTCCCTGATGTCCTTAGACAGCTCTCTGGTCTTGTCCATTGTGGAGAGGTTGGAGTCTGATTGATTGAGTGTGGACAGCTGTCTTTTATGCAGATACCGAGTTCAAACAGGTGCAGTTAATACAGGTAATGAGTGGAGAATGGGAGGGCTTCTTAAAGACAAAACGAATAGGTCTGTGAGAGCCGGAATTCTTACTGGTTGGGAGGTGATCAAATACTTATTTCATGCAATAAAATACAAATTATTTTTTTTTAAATCATACAATGTGATTTTCAGGATTTTTGTTTAAGATTCCGTCTTTCACAGTTGAAGTGTACCTATGATAAAAATTACAGACCTCTACATGCTTTGTAAGTGGGAAAACCTGCAAAATCGGCAGTGTATCAAATACTTGTTCTCCCCACTGTATATATATATATGTAATTTTTTCTTCACTTTCCTCACTCATGTTATCAAATGCCTGTTCATCAAATCTACGAATCTCTGGATACGTTGCAATGCTTATAAACACCCGGAGACGCTAGCAATTGTGGCTTTATTTCATTTCAGCACTTGCCATAATCTCGAGTCTCTTGAACTAAACTGAGTTACAAATTTTAAGCTCCAGCAATGAACTTAGCAGCAGTTCCGACTACTAAAAAATAAATACGGTTCATTTGTCCAATTCGGAAATTGCTTGAGCATTTCTGGGTGTGCAGGTTTA
This sequence comes from Eptatretus burgeri, assembly GCF_056783735.1. Lineage (NCBI taxonomy): Eukaryota > Metazoa > Chordata > Myxini > Myxiniformes > Myxinidae > Eptatretus > Eptatretus burgeri. Next base: position 106,513,812 of record NC_140968.1, read on the forward strand.
TTTGAATGGCAATGGGTAATCGTTTGCCAAGTCAGGCGTTCCATTGGAGTGCTTGCTTGAGTGCTTAAGCCACTTGGCGAGTGCTCACCAAGCTTCTTGATTTTTCATTTCAAAACCACTAGAAGTAAGAGCTGTCGCTTCACTGATGGAAATACCAATCTTTGCGTAATTGCTAAAAATATAAAAATATTAAAAATCCGGAATAAAAATTAACATTCATTTTTTTTTCGGGCTGCCTTCCCATTCCCTCCGCTCACACTGCCTTTCCATTCCCTCACCTCACGCTGCCTTCCCATTCCCTCATCTCACGCTGCCTTCCCATTCCCTCGCCTCGCGTTATCCTCCTTCCAAACTCCCTCCCCCACCATACAACTCTTCAGAGGTTGAGGAGATGAAGGGTTGTCAAAGAATGTGTGGTTTGGACAAATGAAATCTTTAAAAAAATATATATATATTTTAGCAGTTTTCTTTTTCCCTCTTCCCCCGGCTTTCCCTCAAATCCCCCCCCCCCATCAAATGCATGTCCAGAACACCGCCTTCCCCTCCCCCACCATACCCCCTCTCACCCTCACCCCCTCCTTTCTTTCCCCCCTTCCCCCATTAATATTCCCATTAGTGAAGTGACAGGTTGTATTTGCTCGTCACCAATAATGTAATCGCCGCTACGAGAGGTTAGTTAACATGAGGTGAGAAAGCATGTGTTAAATAAGCCGCATCGTAATCAAAAACAAGAAGCGAATACTTCGATATCGCGCGGTTGGGGGCAGTAAAAGGTTAAGAATGATGAAACAATTTTGCAGTTATAAATTTTAAATGTAGACATGGTGAATTAGCATGCATGATGGGAAGAGTTGTGACGTTGGACAAATTTCTATTTATAGCCCTCAAATCAAAGGGACGTACGTGGCCATAAGTGTGACAGAAGACGTGACAGAAGACACAAGACAGAATAGCCAATTATATAACAGCGCAATGTCGCCGCGCTGTAATAACCACTTCTGTCACCAAAAAAAAGAGGAAGAAATCACCTCCACAAGACGTTTTAAAAACACTTCTGGTGAAAAACAATGAAGAACGAGAGTTACAAAGCTGCGCGTCAACAACTAACGGAACAGGAAGATTATCACTTCCTGCTCAGAAAGTCAACTTCCGGCGTCACACAGAAAACGATTCAGCACAAAAAACGTCGCTCTTCCGCATTAACCCCGCCCACAATTCACCCGGCAATCTCTGCCCACAATACACCCGGCAATCTCCGCCCACATCACACCCAACAATAAGTGTGACAGAAGACACAGGACAGAATAGCCAATTATATAACAGCGCGATGTCGCCGAGCTGTAATAATTACCAATATTGTAATCGCCGCTGTGAGAAGGAAGGCAACATGAGGTGAGGAGAACGTGCGATTTGTCCCATCATCTAGATCTAGATGGACCATTGTTTGCCGACACGGATGGATGTGATAACAACATACACAAATATCGATGCTGGGAAAAACGGGCATGCCCAATTGGTCAGTGCCACGACCAATGCACGAGTGAATATTGCTGACATAGCTACCCGAACCCCAACAAGCTCTATTTGTTATAATAGTGTGGGGAAAAATTTTATATTAATGTATTCTAAATTGTAACAAATGGAGTTTTAGAAATGTAACTTTTATGCTCATAAGTTGAATTGGCTGTCCTTTCTGGCCAAGAGACTTTTGCCCTAAATGATGATAAATGTCTTGGTCTGGAGCGGAGTGACCTGAGCTGATAACAGTGAACCTTTGCCTCGAAATGTATGAAGTGGCTTCTCGTCTAAAGGACACGTCTGCAGTCTGGGTTGATAGCCTCCACCACTCTCCCATGAAAGTATAAAATGCTTTGAAATGTAAAATTGTTTCAGTGCAAGTACTTGAGGAAGTATTAGAATCTCAGTGGCTTGTGCTCCTTGGAACTGACCAAGTACCAAGTTAGAATAAAACTCTCTGATGTAATGTGGAAGTGAATTGAATTGGGTTGGTCTAACTGTTAACTAAAGTAAGAATAAATGAAATAGAAGATAAAAATATTGCAATCAATGGGGATTCTTAGGTTCATTGTATGAGGGTGAAAAGTGTATGGTGGATAATTAGAAAATAAATTGTTTCACAAGGAAGGACTTGTGTGGACATCGGTTTTATCAATGTCAATGGGTTTTATGCAGGATTTTATAACCAAATCGGACAAACGTTAAACTCTGCCTGAAGTCAAATAGGATTCCACAATCGGCCAGGTAGAATCCTTCAACAATCACAAGGTGAGTTAAAAAAATCCACATCACTAGATAGATAGATCGATTGATATACAGTAGATTAGACATTTGTTTTAGTTATCTTGATCCAAAAAAAAAATCATGAACTCATTGTATCAGCTCCCTTACCCACACCACACACCGGCAGACATCATGAAACGATGATCAGATCTCTATCAAATGTCATGGGATATCATATCTGACTTTTTCCAAGGATAACCTTGGCTGTCATTGGTCTCTCCAATTAGTGTTTACTAGATGACCTGTGAACTAATCATTTAATCATTTAAAAATGACTAATTAAAAAAAAGACGGCTCCAGCGAACTATACCGCTAAGGTTGTTTGCATTGATCAAATTCTCCCGAAGAGTACTTGACTGAATCGGGAATTGATTTATATATATATATATATTTTTTTTTTTTTGTTGCCCGATTTGAATGAAACTTGATATTGCGTGTCAATGTGAAAAAAAAAACAGAGAAAAGAGAGTCGAACAAATTATTGTGCGTAATCTTCTAAACACAATTTTATTTTTTAATGAACATGGAAGTATTAGATCAAAATGGCGATGTTTACTTTATGCTTTAAAATACATCGTTCTTTGCCTATACTAAATGTTTGAGATTTTAAAATAAATCATTTCAAGAAAAAAAAAATAGCTCCAGCGAACTAGACCGCTGAGGTTGTTTGCATTGATCAAATTCTCCTGAAGAGAACTTGACTGAATTGGGAATTGATTTTGTAATTTTTTTTTGTTGTTGCCCGATTTGAATGAAACTTGATATTGCGTGTCAATGTGAAAAAAAAAACAGAGAAAAGAAAGTCGAAGAAATTATTGTGCGAAATCTTCTAAACACAATCTATATATTAATACTGAAGGACCAATTTTGTGATCCTCCTCGCGGTCGCGTCACGTTTTTCTCGGTACTGTGACCTGGACTGAAAGAAACTTCGTACCTGTAAGAGTGCATCGCACATCGTGGCAACGGTCAACTTTCAACTCTGAAGCAGAATAAACACTTTTCGTTTTACATTCGTTTACATGGCGACGTGTGACGTCATCGCTGAGAGGAGTCAGGACGTCATGACATCATCGGTCATTCGCTGACATCATTACGTCTGCCGTCGACAGACCGTTACCACTGAGCGGTGTAATTCCACTCCTCAAAAATAGCGTCTGCAATGTAAAACCCTCTTCTGCACATGCTGACTACCTCAGAATGTGAATTTGACACAAAAAATGTAACAAGAAACATTGTATCTTCTATATTAATACCGAAGGACCAATTTTGTGCTCCTCCGAGCGGTCGCGTCACGTTTTTCTCGGTACTGTGACCTGAGAAGTTTTGACACGGTGTTTGTACGTCAAAGTAGACACGTGCACAAATCAGGGGACTTCTTCACAAGGAGTAGTGCACACCAAAAATGTCATGTACAAGGACGTTTTGTAGGCCTCATTAGGTAAGGCTATGGAGTACATCGACTGGGATCCGGCTCTTACAAGAGCCGCCACTGGTTGTCATATTGGGCTCATGGAACGGAATCCGTCTGTGACGGGGTTTTGGCTAGTTTTATTTATTAATGAACATGGAAGTATTAGATCAAAATGCCGATGTTTATTTTATGCTTAAAAATACATCGTTCTTTGTCTATACTAAATGTTTGAGATTTTAAAATAAATCATTTCAAGAAAAAAATTAAAAAGATAGCTCCAGCGAACTAGACTGCTGAGGTTGTTTGCATTGATCAAATTCTCCCGAAGAGTACTTGACTGAATCGGGAATTGATTTTTTAAATATTTTTTTCGTTGTCCGATTTGAACGAAACTTGATACTGCACATCGCAGAAGGATGGTGAGTAAGGTGGGCCAAAAACCTTTGTGCTGTCGTGTACCATTTTGGCTGTATTTCGGGAACATACATACATACAAGATGAGAATTTTAGTAATATATAGATTGTAATGTATTGTAATGAACTCTGTGCCCCTAAAGGACGACGCGAGACTGCTGAAGATGAATTCCCAGAGTGGCGGAGTTCCCCACGCACGTCGACTCTGTGGTGCGGAGTAATTATGTTTAATTAAGTGCGCTGTGTGGTGGTTACAGCACGTGCATACAGTTTTGGGGAGAATTTATTTACACTGGAGGGTGATTCTGCACCTCAAAATGCACAGAAATGTACTTTTGAAATTGCAAGTTTAACAAAATAATGAGGATGGTGACACAGCAAGAAAAATAAATTGATAAAAAGAAAATGGAAATCTACCGACATCCTTAATTAGACAGAAGCAGTTTCCATGCGTAACCCTGAAACTAACCTTATCACATGCCAACTCGTTACGGTCACTAATACACAGGACAAACAAAATAACAACAAAGGATGGATGAGATACAGTTTTTAGGGGTCTTTCCTTTTGTGAGACGTTGGGAGGCCCAATGTGGGTGGTCAAGCTCTGCACTCAAGTAGGATGCTCCTGCTGCCACATCTCCTCCTTTGGGAGCTCCAGAAACTGGCTTTCCTCAGAATCTGTGGTGTTGATTCACTCTCCTCAGGTCCCTCTGTGGCTGGCTACCACTCTGGCTCCCTGGTGTGAGGCTTCTGCCTGCCCCTCGTGGGCCGTACATGCGCTGCCTTGGTGACAATCACTCACGTTTTGCCACGATGTTATGGGGGCCATGTGGACTTCATAGCGGTGGAATGGCCATTTTTATGTGGAACAAGTAGGGGAGATGAAAACAATTGTGACCGATTAAGTGTTAATTATGGAGGGGAAAGAAACAGACACGAGGAGCAATGGGTGACAAGGAGCTTCCTATACATCTGATCCTGGTCATTGCTAATTGGGGTTGCAAAACCCTTGAGCTAATATTGATTAAGAGATAACGAATAATTAACCCTTCACTAAGCCTTAACTCATTTTCCTAACACTGTACCGTCCCTCTTCTCTTACTCGTCCTGAGTCTCACCTGAAGCTGGGCTGGGACAGGATGGAAATGACTATTTTACAACATAACAATATCTCTACCCTACTCTATAAGACCCAAAACATTCAAAGTGTGGTGGATGCGGTTGTGCACCTATTTTGTCATCCAGGATCCTTGCCCTCCAGACACATCCATCCCAAAGCACATACTTATCATTTCTACATGTAGTTTAAAATACACCATAGAAATTAAGGTGGCTCTGAACATGACAATTTAGATATAAAAGTTACAACCAAAAGAGGTCAGAGTTCACAGAGGATAGGGCAGCAGTTCCTGGCAGCAAAGCAGTAAACAAGTTGTTGGGGCAAAAGTAAGTCTGAAACCAGGGGGAAAAGTTTATTTTTGGCAGCAATGATAGTAAGGTTATCTTGCAGTTTGGCAGCAGTGACGCTCGTTGTAGGGTGGCAGCATGGTGTTGCTACCTTTCTCTAACCTGTTCTTTTCCCCTCTGGGGAGGAAATGATGGTGTAGCCGGGAAACTCACAGGCTGATGTGGTGGGGCCCTACTCAGCTTGATGCTGGAGATGATGGCCGAGTGACACCTACTTTGATCCAACAGTTTGGGGCTCAAGTCCTCCCAAGTACCACTTACCCTATTCTGTCCCTACCAGTGGCAGACACCCATTGTATGATGTAGAGGACAGTATCTAATCCAAACCCAAGTATATAATCAAAATGCCTGTTTAGATTTATTTGTGATTTCATTGCAGTGGTCCAAATGACCAATTTACCCACTTCTTAGTTTGCTGGTTTCATCCTATGAATTTGGGCATGGCCCTCATAAATTCCTCGAACATTGCATTGGCACAATTATCTGGCTGGGTCATGTGGCCCCAGCTCAGGTCTCCTTTCCTGACTATCTTGCTATGGCACCTGAGACCTTGGGACGAAGCTGGAGTGTCTCCCCCACGTTCCCTAATCAGTTGTGGGACCCTTCCCGGCTCCCACCGTGGGGCTCTTCATGACATCCACCGTGCTCTTGGGCACTCACATGCCATGAGCACTCTTTTAGGTGTCCTGAGCCCTCAATGCTAACTCCCCCTCCTGCCACCTCTGGTGGCTCTCAGCAGCTCAAGGCTCGGTACCTTCAACAATCTCATAACTCTCCTCACTCTCAGAACACACTCCCAGCCCACAAACTACATGTTTGTGCTCTCACTAGGAATTCGCTACCAATTTGCCATAACTAATAACCAGCACCTTTGCAGTTTTCATTTTCTAAACCTTCTAAATCCTACATTTGGCCTACCACTAATTTCAGACTCCCTCCAATAGGAGGTACTACTCTCACAAAACATTTCACACCTGCACTCACTCTCCGCACCATGCAAACCTAAAATTTAGCCACATACATTTTTACACCCCTTTGCCAAGCTTGTGCATCTGCACATTTTAACTCTCGGTCTCCACTCAATCAAATTCTGCCAGAGCAAGAAAAGTGAGGAGAACATAGGCACACCCTAATCCTTTGGTCACCAAATTAAAACCAATTCAAACCCTAACCAATTTCCCCAACTCTTAAAATTTCGCACATTTTTTTCTCGAATGTCTTAAAACGCCAATTATGTCATATAATTTGCGTTAATTTTAAATGGTCATGCATCCCCTCTGCTGTGATCACCAGTCAGTCTGTCACTGCCATTGCCTACTGTCACATCTGAGGACTCCATAGCCCTGAACCCTGCTCTTGGCTCTCTGGTGTTGCACCAGCTCCTCCCACTCCCAGGTGAGCACTGGGCCCGATAGCCTCACCTATATTAGTCCCCACCTTTCCTCCAAGGTTCATGGAGCCGACACAGTTGCCCACGCTGACCCCTGCCTCACCTCCAAGGCTTGTGAGCCTGGTGCAGCCACTTGCAGCAGCCTCTTTTCATTATTCCTTCATCTCTACTGAGCTTTGTGGGGGCTGGCATCTACGACCGCCCCTTTCCTTCTCAGCTATCCAAGTCAAACCTGGGTGAGAAGTCTCCGTCAGTTTTGGTTTCTGCCTCACCTAACATCTAGATCGTCCGGTCTAACCCCTCTGACTGGGGATGTTACTCCTCTCACCTTTCACTCAGCTCTAAACACAGTGCCCACAGCACTGCACTTGACCAACTCGCAAGGGCACACATCCGCACACACACCCCACTGGGTGAGGGGCCTCTACTCAGGAGCCCCTTACCTGGCTAGTCTCTATGTATTGGGACTGTAAAGTTCACTGCATTTGCTTCTGCTGCTCCCAAGCACACAACCTTTTCCTCCTCCTCCAGTACTGCTGCATGGACTATACTCTCTACCACTCTCCCCATGGTCTTTTCAGCTGTCATCCCCATGGTGTCCTCCATGCTGTACCCAGTGGTCTCCATGGTACTCACTCCCATAGCCTGCTATGTTATGTGGAACCCTGTGGTGTCTGGTACTACCATCCCCATGGACTCCACGACACCCTCTATGGGCTTTACACAAGCCTCCATGAGCTCTAAACTGGTCCCCTTGGGACTTTGTGACCACACTGCTCACTGGGTCTACACTATTGCTCAACATGGTGTCTCTGCTCCCACTTACGACGCAGTCTAACCCTCTATGCGCCATGAGGTCTGTGCTCTGTTTATCACAACGGCGTTTCTACTCTACTACTCACCACTTGTCAGGTACGACTCTCCCCCCGATGCCACACAAACCTCCACCATTTCACATCTGCCACTCCGATGTTCAACTTAAAGTTCCTTGTTATTTCACGCTTGGCCTCCGTTCCGCCCTGCTTGGTTCGATTCATCTTTAGCTTTGCCCCGAGGTCCTGAAACATGTCTATTAGTTGGACCAGGAGGTCAGCCTTTGGGATCATAACTCCAGCGCTGCTGGTGCTTGCGAACCAGGCTGCTAAGTAGAGTTAGGCTGCTGACGAGGAGGAAGCTCTGTTTCACTCTGCAGTGAAACCATCTCCAATGTGAAAGCTCTAGCTCCATCCCAGCCTGGTGTTGGCTTAGCGGTTAAGGTGGCGGCTTGGGATCCTGGGGTCCTGAGTTCGAGCCGCGTTGGCCGCTGAATTAACACCAGGGGGTTGACTCAGCTTGTCATCCTTCTGAGGTCAGAAAAAATTAGCACCAGTGTACTGGTAATAGCGGCACTGCATCAGTGACATAGCCGCACCCCTAACCGATGATGCAACTAGCAGCCAAAAAGGCTGCACACGAACGGAACGGAACCTCCATCCCCAATTATGTTGCTGTGACATCCATAAAATGCTCTCCTCCTTTTGGTCACTTTCATCTTCCATTGTGTTTTATTTTGCTGAAACCAAAAAGATTACCTATTCGGATGCCTGATTTATTAAATAAATTTCATGCCGAATTTTGCTCAATTTAGAATCTGAGTTGAATTTTTTTCTCCTGAGATCAACAAATTTAAATTTTGAAGAGGATTCGAAAATCCCACTCCTGATACCAATTTGTAATGGACTCAGTCTCCATAAAGGGCAATGTGATACCACCAGAGATGAACTCCCAAGCCGCCAAGCAGAGGCATTCTGCACATACAGTGACTCCGCTGCGCAGTGTGGTTATTAATTATCTTGGCAGTGTGGCAGTTTTAGTGTGTGTGTGTTAGGTTTCACAGGAGATGCTAGAGGGTGATTCCATGGCTCCAAAATCCACAGCGAATACACTTTTAAAATAGCAGGTTTAATAAATTATGAGGATGGGGAGGCAGTGAGGGAATCGATGAAGGGGAATGTGGAAGCCCAACGACACTCTTAACTGGACAAAATACGTTTCCACATCTCAACTGTAAACTACACTCATCAACAGGCAGAGTTGTTCAGGGACACAG